>NC_134853.1:139334523-139484523 GCF_049852395.1 Peromyscus maniculatus bairdii
TTGGGATAGATGATTTGTCCCTTTTCTTCAGTTGTCTCATTTGTCCAGTGTTCTTCAGATTCCTTAACCTTCATTCTCCTAAAAGACAAAAACAAAAACCTTTCCCCAAGACTAATTTTGGGGATGTTTCCTTTTGACAAGTTATTATCTGATTAAATGAAAAGGCATGTGTTATTGATACAAGTTAGTTTAAATTGGATGTTCATGCTGGTTGATGAACTATCACCTCCTCTAATTAAGAGGTCTCTCTTGTTCAAATCGAACCTTTATCAATTTTGATGGTACCCACAGCTTATCTTCTCCTGTAGAAACAAAAGCAAAACCACGTCCCCAATGTAATACATACCCTGGTTTCCATTCTGAGGTCAGCACATCCTTAAAGTATATAGGCTGATTTAATTCTGTAGTTTTTTCTATTATCCAATGTCTCTCTGCAGCTGTTGTTCCTTTCTCATTGGCATTCAGAAAATTCAAAGTTAGAAGAGCATTATGCAGTCTATTTCTGGGGGTTTTTGTTACCCATTTCTGTTTATTTAGCATATCCTTTAGAGTTCTGTTTGATCTTTCTATAACTGCTTGACCTGTAGGATTATGTGGTATGCCTGTAATATGCTTTATATTGTAATAAGCAAAAAACTGTTTCATTTTAACAGAGACATATGATGGAGCATTGTCAGTTTTGATTTGTGCAGGTATACCCATGATGGCCATAACTTCTAGCAAATGAGTGATTACAGAATCAGCTTTTTCAGAACTCAAAGCAGTTGCCCATTGAAATCCTGAATAAGTATCGATAGTGTGGTGTACATATTTCAATTTTCCAAATTCTGCAAAGTGAAACACGTCCATCTGCCAGATTTCATTTCTCTGAGTACCCTTTGGGTTACATCCTGCTGGTAATGGCGTCTGATTGTAGAAGGAACAAGTAGGACATTTCTTTATTATTTCTTTGGCTTGTTGCCAGGTTATGGAAAAATCCTTTTTTAAACCTTTACTATTAACGTGATGTTTTTTATGAAATTCTGAGGCCTCCAGCACATTTCCTATCAATAATTTATCAATTTCATCATTGCCTTGTGCTAGAGGGCCTGGCAGACCAGTATGGGATCGAATGTGAGTTATATATAAAGGATGATTCCTTTTCCTGATTGTATCTTGTAATTGAATAAATAGTGAAGTTAATTCTGAAGCATCAGGGATAAATTCTGCAGTCTCAATATGTAACACCACTCTTTCAGCATACTGAGAGTCAGTTACTATGTTGAGAGGTTCTGAAAAATCCATTAATACCAACAGAATAGCATACAATTCTGATTTTTGAACTGAATTATACGGACTTTGAACCACTTTACTTAAATTTTCTGATTTGTAACCTGCCTTTCCTTCTTTGTTGGCATCTGTATAAAATGTACGAACTCCAGATATGGGTTTTTGCCGTACAATTCGAGGCAAGATCCAATCAGCTCTCTTTATAAGATCAATTCTATTGCTTTTGGGATATTTGCTGTTAATTTCTCCCAAAAAATTACTGCAAGCTCTTTGCCAAGGTTCACTTTCTGTCCATAATTTTTCAATGTCCTCCTTAGTTAATGGTACGACAATTTCTGCTGGGTCTATGCCTGCTAATTGACGAAGTCTCAGTTTTCCTTTGTAAATCAAGTCAGAGATTTTTTCCACATAAGTTTTTAATTTTTTATTTGGTTTATTTGGTAAAAATATCCATTCCAATATAATATCTTCCCTCTGCATTAATATTCCAGTAGGAGAACGCCTAGAAGGTAAGATAACCAAAATGCAATCCAGCTTTGGATCAATACGATTCACGTGTCCTTCATGCACTTTCTTTTCTACCAAGGCTAATTCTTTCTCAGCTTCAGGTGATAATTCTCTTGGACTATTTAAGTCCTTGTCACCTTCTAAGGTTTTGAACAAATTAGTCAGTTCATCATTTTTTACCCCAACAATAGTTCGTAGATGAGAAATATCTCCAAATAATCTTTGAAAGTCATTAAGAGTCTGTAGTCTATCTCTCCGAATTTGTACCTTTTGGGGTCTAATTTTTTGTAGCTCTATTTTATATCCTAAATAATTAATAGAATCTCCTCTTTGTATCTTTTCAGGAGCAATTTGTAATCCCCAGCGAGGCAAAATTTTCTTTACTTCTTCAAACATTATTTCTAAAGTATCTGCATTTGAGTCAGCTAGTAAAATATCGTCCATATAATGATAAATTATAGATTTAGGAAATTTTTTACGTATCACTTCCAATGGCTGTTGTACAAAATATTGGCACAGAGTTGGGCTATTCAACATTCCCTGTGGGAGGACCCTCCATTGAAATCTTTTAACCGGTTGAGAATTATTATAAGTAGGCACTGTAAAAGCAAATCTTTCTTTGTCTTTTTCTTGTAAGGGTATTGAAAAGAAACAGTCTTTTAAATCAATAACTATGAGAGGCCATCCTTTTGGTAACAGAGTAGGCAAAGGCATCCCAGATTGTAGAGAGCCCATTGGCTGAATTACTTTGTTAATTGCTCTAAGGTCTGTTACCATTCTCCATTTACCAGATTTCTTTTTAATAACAAATACAGGAGAATTCCAAGGGCTGGTTGATTCTTCAATATGCTGAGCATTTAACTGTTCTTCTACCAGCTCTTCTAAAGCCTGGAGTTTCTCTGTTGTTAAAGGCCATTGCTGGACCCATACAGGCTTGTCTGTTAACCATTTTAAAGGTAGAGCTGTTGGTGTCTTTGGAAGATCATCAGTTATTGTGCCCTGTTCTTGTATAATATGGATGGCTGGTGACCACTCATTAGAACAATATCTTCTAATATTTCTCTCAGTAACATGTGCTAGTTTATGATTTGTTTCTGAGATTGGAGGGATGTTAATCTGAGTATTCCATTGTTGCAACAAGTCTCGACCCCACAGGTTCATAGTTATGTTAGCCACATATGGTTTTAATTTTCCTCTCTGTCCTTCTGGACCTATACATTCGAGCCATCTTGCACTCTGTTTCACCTGAGATAATGTCCCAATTCCTAACAGTTGAACGTTTACCTCCTGAAGAGGCCAAGTTGGATGCCAAAATTCTGGTGCAATTATGGTAACGTCCGCACCTGTGTCTACCAGACCAGACAACAAAACACCATTTATTTTTATTGTTAATTTTGGTCTTTGTTCATTAATAGAAGTTTGCCAAAAAATTTTCTTTATGTTTTCTCCTGAATTTTCTATTCTCTCTGTTTCATCATTCTGACCAGCATGATTTATTCCAATAGGCATTTGGTTATTTAATCGCTCTCCAGAGCAGGCATTTCCTCTATGGCTGCCGGAAAGGTTTGAACTGGATTTGCACTGGGGGCCTGCCTGAGGCCCCTCTGGGAGTTTCCCGAAGACTGAGGCAAAGGATTACCCTGTCTGTCCTTTGTTGATCTACATTCGTTGGTCCAGTGTTTTCCCTTATCACACCTTCTGCATACTCCAGAAGGAAGGGGCATTCTGTTGCCATTGTTCCTTGAAGAAACATTGTTTCTGGAAATGACCTGTCTACAGTCCCTTTTCAAATGTCCTTGCTTTCCACATCCAAAACATCTAACACTCCTCAAACCTTTTGAAATTACTTCTCCTACCCATGTATCATCATGCTCATCAGCTTCAACATTAATTGTTTCTCTAATCCAATCTTCCATAGGTGCAGATCTTGCCCTTAATGGCCTGATTATTCTTTTGCATGCTGCATTCGCATTCTCAAAGGCCAAAGATTCAATTATTGCCTTACCAGCTTCTGAATCCGAGACCGTTCTCTTTACTGCTGAAGCCAGTCTTTGTAAAAAATCTGTAAAAGACTCTTTTGGGCCTTGCTTCACCTTTGTAAATGACTCAGATTTTTTTCCTGGTTCCTCAACTTTGTCCCATGCATTCAAGGCTGCCGTTCGACATAAAATTAGGGTTTGGACATCATATAAACATTGTGCTTGTGCTGAAGCATATTGGCCTTCGCCCATAAGCTGATCCTGGCAGACTGGTACTCCTTTATCCCTCCATTGTTTTTCTATGTTTTTAGCCTCCTCCTTAAACCAAGTCAGAAATTGAAGTCTCTGGCTGGGTTCCAGAACACCTTGTGCGAGGTCCCGCCAGTCCTGTGGTACTATCCTATTATATGTTGACCAAGTGTTTAACATTTGCTTTACATATGGGGAATGCATGCCATAAGATACTATTGCCTCCTTAAACCTTTTTAAATCCAACATTTCAATTGGAGCCCAAGTATTTTGTGTAGCCATTTGATCAGGCATCTGCTGTACTGTTACAGGATAAATTAAGGGTGACTGTGTGAAAACAGGCTTTCTTTCTGCAACCTTATGATCCCGACTTGAAACAACTTCACTGTTAATTTCTTCTGTCTGAATTTTTACAGGTTTAACAAGTTCTTCTAATGCTGTTATCCTGGCACTTAAATTGACTATCTTTTTAAATATTAAAATGTGGATTATTATAGTGATGAGGTGCATAATTCCACCAATACTAATATTATATAGTTGTTCCATTGCCAGACTGCCTAAAATTTCGAACAAAAACCAATTTTCTTCCAATGTACACATAAAACCCATTTGTTTTTTAATGTGGAAAAAAATTCTCTTTTAGATAGTTTCCTTTAAAATATCTGATATATTATGACTTACCAAATCTGCGTAGAACAGTAGAAATCCGAGGGGATTTTCAAAGCAGCCACCTAGTGTCCCAGGTGTAAATCCAGAGAGAGAGAGAGAGAGAGAGAGAGAGAGAGAGAGAGAGAGAGAGAGAGAGGAAAGAGAGAGAACGCACAAGAAAGCGTAGCCGGCTAAAGTTTAAATGCAGCCACGTGTTCCCTCTTGTGCCGAGTCAAGGCTTGGGTCTGGCTTCCTTAAGCTCCGACCACGTGCGTTGGCTTTACAGGCAGGGCCCTGTTCGGCAGGGCAGGTCTGAGTTGTTTGTAGCACCGGCTTTAGGCAAGCTGCTCACAGACCTAGGCCCGGGCTAGAAGTTGCTACCCGGACTAGGACGCCAGCAGCTCGGACTAAGAAGCCGATCGCCGCCGGCCGCTGTGTGCCGCCGCTGCCGCCGCCGCCGCGGGCCGCCTGCCGCCCTTGCGGGAAAGCGGACCTGCCGCCAAGCCAAGCAGTTTTTAATGGATTCTTGTCACGTTGGGCGCCAGATGTAGATGTAACCAACCGTCTTATTAAATAAGAAACACAGAAACAATGTAAAAGAGAAAGCCAAGAGGTCAGAGCTCAGAGCTAAAATCTCACCCTTCCTCCTGCTGTCCCAGCTTCGCGAAAAGAGACCTACCTCCTGTCGGTTCGTTTTTTTAAAGTATGTTGTTCTGCCTTCTCATTGGTTGTAAACCCAAACACATGACTGCCTCGTCACTGTCTGAATGTACAGCCCCCTAGGTCTTAAAGGCATATGTCTCCAATGCTGACTGTATCCCTGAACACACAGAGATCTTATGGGATTAAAGGCGTATGCCACCACCGCCACACTCTTGCTATGGCTCTAATAGCTCTGACCCTGAGCACACAGATATCTATGGGATTAAAGGCGTGTGCCACCACCGCCACACTCTTGCTATGGCTCTAATAGCTCTGACCCCCAGACAACTTTATTTATTAACATACAATCAAATTAATATTTCAGTACAAATCAAAATAATATTTCAATACAATTAGATTACCACCACACCCAGTCTCTTTTATTGTAATTTGAGATAGTACCCTGCTGAGTTGCCCAGGCTGGTCTCAAATGTCCTCCTGCCTCATCCTCCCGAGTGGCTGCAGTTCCAGGTGTGTGCCACCCCACTTCAGCTCAGGTGAAATCCTTAACAACCTGTATCACTTTATTTCCACTTCTGTCATCGAAGAAGCATTCGAGGCTTATTTTCCCTCTGAGTGCAATGTTGCCTGTGCCCACAGCTTTCCACACAGTAAGGTTCCCTCCTTCCAGGTCCCCTACACTTTCAGTCTTGATGTCCCCTTTACTCAAGTCACTTAGAAAGTGTCTTGGCACTGCCAAGTGCACCACTGATTTGGTGTTTTGGTTTTCGCTGCACAGATTTCTGGCTGTTGCCCTGAGAGCCGCTCTCGGGGTCTGCACAACTGACATGCTTTGGAAGCAGACAGTTTTCTTGCCATCTAGTGTGAGGATGTATGAGCAAAAGAGCTTTTGCTACAGGCTCCATCTCTACATCCTCCAGAGGCTTCTTTGGACACCCAGGACACTTAGTGTCCCTCCCTGTAGTTCTTTGTCTCACTATGTAATCCAGGCTGGTCTTGAATTCACAATCCCCCTGCCTCAGCTTCCCTGGGGCTGGGATCACAGGTGTACAGGCACCCTGATATCCCTGCTTGCTCCGTGGTTCTATGATTACGCTATCTCCTTCATTTTGTTCAGGGTGAAGGTCAAGATTGTGGCGTGTGCCTTCTTGTGGAAAACGGTCTCAAGCAACACAAAGCACCCCACTTTTCTCTGCCAGGCGTTTGTGTTTCGCTCCACAGAGTAACTGCCAGGACTATTAAACCTGTTGCCTGTTTAACCATTTTTTTCTATTTCTTAGATTTCCTTTACCAGTTTAAGGGTATTATGTCCAGCTATGTGACTGGGTTGATGTTTTCTTTTGCCATCCTGGTCTCTTAGAATAAGATGATTGAATTTATTTGCATTGTTGAATCCATGAATGTGCTTGGCTCTCTTTCCCCGTGTACTTCATGTTTCTCATTTGTTATCCTTCTCCTTCCCCACTACCTTTAGCTTCCCTGATTCTTGTTCCATTGCTCGGATGATCTTTGTTCCTGCTTTCTCTCCCGCATGGTGGTCAAGAAGGCTGTCTTATGTTTCCTTTAGAACTAGTTACCCTTAAACGAAACATTTGTGTGTTCCTATCGAGAAGTAAGCTTCCAGTTTCCACAATGTGTCCCCATCCTGGGAGACACTTGTCCAGATGACACCACGCCCCCTCTGCTTGTATTGCTCCTGTTTCCTGTTCTTCCCGCCTTGTCCTTTCTTGAATGACTTATTCTGCTCTCATTTTGCTTTGTTTTGTTTTGCTGGAGTAATTCCTTGAGTGACTTTTTAAGAACAGATAGGTGGGTGGCCTCTTATTTTAGTATTTCTCTTTTTCTATTTGAGCCTTGACTGAGCAATGGAACTCAGAGCTTTTATTGCCTCTTTTTCCCCCTTCATGCCTTGGGGTGTCCTTCCTGCTCCCCATGAGCAGTCAGGGTAGAAGATAACAATTCCAGTGCATGATGGTTAGTTTTATTTGTCAACTGGACACAATTTAGAGTCAGCTGGGAAGAGGGAACCTCAACTGAGGGATTTCCCAGGTCAGATGAGCCTATGTTCATGTCTATGATAGAGTGTCTTCATTGATGATGGATGTAGGAGGGCCCAGCCCACTGTGGGGGGCACTATCACTAGGCAGGGAGGTCTATGCTATATGAGAAACACTAAGCCCAAGACAGAGCAAGTAGTAAGCAGTTTTCTGCTCCATATTTCTGCCTTCAGCATCCTGCCTTGGCTGCCCTCAATGATAAGCCATGGCCTGGACGTCTAAGATAAAATAGACACTTTCTTCCCCAAGTTGCTTTTAGTCAGAGTGTCTCATTAGAGCAACAGAAAGCCGACCAGGACACATATCAGTGTAGCTCTCAACATTTCTTGTAGAGACTTAGACATCCTGGCCTTTCAAATCTCATCAAGTTAGCAATAATCAAAGCCGAGGTGCTCCCTGGCCTGGGAAGGGAGCACAGCGGCTCCATTGAGCCCTGGTGTGTCTGGAGTAGGGGATGTCGGCTCTGCTGAGGATTGAAAGTTCTTTTTCCATGGGGATTGGCTTGAAGTTGTGTAAGAACTGCCACACAACAGTTTGTGACTGGTGGAAACAGCAGACATGGAGTGTTGAGGCAGGACAAGGGAACCACAGGATCATATTGCATAAGCAGCTGAGGAGAAGATGATTCCTTCCCGGAGTTTCTTAATGTCTGTCATGCCACCTGCCCAGTCAGAGCTACTGGCTGAAGGTGTGCAGGGCAGAGGTGGGTGGCCTCAGCATCTAGTGCTTCCCTCCTGCCCACATTGGTCTCTTTGGAGAAGACTCAGAGGGTCCTTTTATTCCAAGACTCCTGTTCCCAGTCTGAGCTGGTTTCCTGGGCTTTGGGGTGGACATTACCTGTGCCTGCCAGGAGCAGTCAGTGGGTGTGGTTGGGCTTTCTGTGGTTCCCACCCCTCTGAATCCTCAGACTTTCTGGCAGCTGGTATGACTTGGGATCTGCTGCAATTCGTATAGTCTCTTTTTTGTTTTGGGGGACAAGAGGCAGACCAATAGGCCCTCTTTGTCATCTAGAAACTTGGGGGATTGGGATGACATTTTCAGATAACTAGTATACAGGTGTAGCTACTGAGGAAGACTTGGTGTGGCTGGTGATAGAATGATAATGGCCTCTGAGCTTCTGCCCATCCTATCTCCTCCACAAGCCACGCCCCCTCAACCTAAGCACATTAACTCATTAATCAAAACCATTCCATGACCTCACTCCACTGCCAGCTCAAGTCCTGCCCCTCCTCCAGCAAAGCTCTTGTCCTCACCCCTGCTGGCTCATACCTCAGTCATTACTCCTCTGTGTGCAGGCTCCTTACTGCCCCCATGCAAGGACGGGGGTGGGGGAGGGCTGGGGGTGTCTGTTTGAAACACTCTTTCCTGTATCCAGACACCAGCAGAATCAACTCCACTGTGGTTCCTTTGAAAGCAAGGACCAATTTTTTTTAAGTTTTTGTCTTTGGCAACTTCCAGCCAGCTGACCCAACATGGGCACTAGGTGCCCATCTGTGATGTGAATGAACAACCATGTTGGGCTCTAAAATGAATTGTTATACACTGGCTGTGTGTGAGATACCTGCTAGGAGCTGCGTGTGATTCACAGGAAGCCTGAGTGAATAAATCCATCTAGAAGGACTCTCAGCTCTTGGACATCTGCACAGGGGACACTTGCTTATCGCAAGAGAAATGTAGCATGTGTGCATTGGGTCTTGTGGGCAGTGGAACTCACGTCCAGTGTGCTGGGAACTGGCTGAATGGGCTGATCAATTAGAACAGGTAGACATGCTGTGGGGGAGGGACTTGAGGGCTCAGAGGTAAGACTTGGTCTCTCTGTGTGTGTGTGTGTGTGTGTGTGTGTGTGTGTGTGTGTGTGTGTGTGTGTGCGCTCTAGGATCTTAGTGGGAGGAATCGGGTACTCCCATTTTTTTTTTTTTATTACAGTGGATTGGGAGATCAGACTTGGAGTTGATGGGAAATGGAGGGGTTGTGAAAAGTTGAGATGGTTCCATTTGGCAGACTCAAAAGATTACCACAGGGAGCCCCAGAGCCAGTCCTCTCTACTGTGTGGTGGCAAAATGCCATCCTGTGGAGCTGAACAGTAGCAGGTATGGTGGGAGGGGACACTGAGGACCTCGGGTGACCTCTGTTCTGTAGCAATCAGCCGGTGGAGTGGTTGCCAGGGACTAAGTTCTTACAAAGCACGGTGCCGAGAATGGGCAAGGGGGCAACGCCGTAGGCCTGCGTGCAGGTTGCTCCACATCGCTGCACTCCACTCTGGGACAAAGTCTGTGGCAATTATGTGGGCTGTGCCACGTGCCAGGCATTGTTCTCAGCACTTCATGCACAGTGACTCATGAAAGCCCGGGAAGCCCTCGCCATCCTCAGACTCCTTTTCACACAGTGGTTTCCCACGCCACCAAGGTCCTAAGAAGGATGTGGACTTGAACCTGGGGTATCATAGCCTAAGAGACCACATTCTCAGCTGTCACACCATACCACCAGAAGCAGACAAACCAGACAGTCTGATGAGCATGGTAGCGAGGACGTGCTATGCTGCATACACAGCTAAACCACTCAAGTTTTCTGGGTTAGGGGGCACTTTCCTCTGTAGTTTTTTGTTTGGGCGCCACAACAGCCAGCTAAGCTGGTGCCTGAGCAGCCAGGCTTATCCATTCATTTGCTCAGTAACCACTGTGATGCTCCTGTCTTGCCCCAGGCTTCCCTTGGCCTGAACACTGTGTTTTGTTTAGTAGCTTGGGAACCACAATGTATTCCCACACCTGTTGCTCCACTGCTTACCCCTGTCTGAAGATCCTGCAGGCGCTGTTACGAGTCATGTTAGTTTTCCCTGGCTGGTTAATAGACCCCTCAAATTTAGTGGTTGTGTACCATACCCACGTGCCAGCTTGCTTCTACAGGTCGCTAGATTATAGCCAGGCCACCCTGAATGTACCCAGTCTCATCTGCAGTTTGCTCAGGCTGGCATTGGGTGTGGGTAAACTGAGGACTCAACTCTGCTCTGGGGAGTGTTACACTTTTCCAGTATTATTCCTGTCTTGGTGTAACCTGATTCCCTGTGGTTGGAGGACTGAGGTTGTTTTCTTGCTAGTTTTCAGCTGTATGGTCATTCTAGGTGGTCATGCTAGCAGCTACCATTCTAGATGGTCATGCTAAGTAGCTGCCATTCTAGGTGGTCATGCTAAGCATCTGCCATTCTAGGTGGTCATGCTAAGCATCTGCCATTCTAGGTGGTCATGCTAAGCATCTGACATTCTAGGTGGTGATGTTAGCAGCTGCCTCGAGATCCTTCCCACATGGCCCTTCCACCTCAGGCCAGCAAGAATTCATAGTCTGCCTGATGCCAGTCTCTCTAACTTCCTCATCTAGAACCAAACAGAAAAGTCTACCTTTAAAGTAGAGTTCCCTCAGGGATGCCCTGTCACAGACCCCAGTCACCTGTCATTGTCCTAAGACTATACTCTAGGCATCTGGAAATCCTGAAGTCCACCAGGAACCGTACTCACATGACTGGCAAAGAACAAGGCTCCGAGAAGTTCAGCATGGGGGCAAAGGAGTGTAGTGTGTCATCCCAGGGCCACTGCATCCCACTGTCTCCCTGAGGGGGCATGGGACAAAAAATCAGCTTGGAGGGAGTTCAGGGCTTGGGGTAAGGCAGGCGTTGTTCTGTACCTAAAACTGATCTAGAAAACTCTCTGACCATGGCTTCCCCCTTCCCCACCCCATGCAGGATCAGAGGCACAAAGCAAGCTGCCTCGAAGTAGCTCATGGAAGACTCCCACGAGCCACTGGCCGGGCACGTTGTCCCTTCCTCAGGGAGGAGCAGGGTGTGAGCAGAGGCACCGCAGCAGGAGTGGACATGAATGCTGGCTTCCAGAGAGAGCAGCGGTTCAGTTTTGGTCATCGGAAGTGGTGCCTGCAGCGCAGGTAAGGAACGGAGCCGGCCCCGCTTGCCCACTGCTGCTTTAGCTAGCAGGAGCTCTCTATGTTCTTCTCTTCAAAGATCCTGTTGTGAGATTAGCCACTGCTGCCTGTCCCTGCCTTCCTTGATCTCTGCCAGAGCTGGTCTGGAAGTCCCTGGATGCCTTGGTTGGGAATCCTAGGCTTCTGCCCCTGCTCCCCACATCATCTCCCTAAAACGACTCCTTGCTCCTCACCCCTAGCTGCTCAGTCTCCGCCTCACCTCTGGTAAAGGACACAGCAATGTTTCTCAAGGACCCAAGCCTCTGATGTATCATCCTGTTTCTCAGGCTTGTCTTCTCCTCGACCCTTACCACTCAACCTCACCCCCACCCCCTGCCCAGTCACAGAGCGTGGTGGCTTTGAAAGCCCCTGTCGGGAGCTATGGAAGGATGTCAGGTCTGGTCTGTCGTGATTACCTGGAGAGTCCCAGAAATTCCAAGTGCTGAGTAGATGGGCCAGTGAAGTCTCTGGGCTCCTGTATATATTTATATGAGTATCTAGGTGTTGGGGATTAAAAGTGGCTATGCAGGCTGTGGTGTGGGTGGGGTGTGGCACTGGGAGCTCTTCCGGTAAAGATCAGATCCTAGGGTGTTCTGTCTGCTACTGAATGTGTCAGTATCACCTGGGGAGCTGATGGGGTTGAAGGAGACAATGCCTGGTTTCAAAATGAAGGAAGGAAACGTGGGTTCCCCAGAATACCTATGCCATCTGGCTCAGGCACTAAGGACATAGGACATAGGAATCCGTATTTGGAGGTCTTTCTTTTGGTACTGCGTCACACTCTGTCAGACAAGGCTAGCCTTGAACTCACAATCCTGCCTCAGACATTCTCACTACTGAGGTTGCAAGTATACAGCATCATGCCCACTACGTTTGGATTCTGGGGTGGGTCCTGGAAGCTGCCTTCTGAGGGCTCTGGGAATTCTCCACCCATCTTATGTTTCTATCTATGGGCTCCGTTATGGTGTTCAAGGTGTGAAAAGCTGTGATTCCCCACCTGGCCTGCTCTTCCCCTCTGGTTAGAGCAGGCATCTTCTCATTGTGCAGTGCCGGGGTCGGGGCTGTCGGTCACCTCAGGAGCAGCACCGCTGTAGCTTCATGGATGCGGGTATCCGAGCCTTGGCCTTAGCTCAGCAGCATGCCTGGCTCAGCAGGCCTGTCCTGAACAGAATTCTCCTGTCAAGGTAGGAGGAGTATTCCCTGGACCCCAGGAAGAACTAACTGTTTGAGCCTCGCTTTGAAGAAGGATGTTCCCAGTGGTATTGAACTCAGGGGTTCCTGAGTTCAAATCCCGGCTCTACCAGTTCCTGGTTTTTATTGGCTTTTACTGGTTTTAAACATGTTGTATCTCCCTGTCCCTTGGCTTTGGTTTTCTCTCTGGCAACAGAGGACAGTGTGGCACCTGCCTCACGGGTGCTGTAAACATACAGCAGAGGCCTCATTAGAACAGGGACTGCCCATGGGGGGGAGGGCTTTCCTATCACCTTCCACCACCATGCAGGCAACTCAGCCACCATGCCCCTGGTGACAGATCTGCTATGTTGTACCACCTGGTACTGACATGGGATCTAGCCTTCCCTGTATACAAGACCTGGCATTTCATAGACAGGGCTAAGACCTGCAAAAAAAAAAAAAAAAAATCTTAGTGAGGTTGGCTTTGTTGCCCCTTTTAAATAGCTATGGACACTGAGCACAGAGAGGTTCGCTAGTTTAAAGATTGTCACACAGCTCACAGGGTCAGAATCTCTGGCTACAGAAGAATTAGCCCTTTTGCTTTCCGCTGAAATGCTTCCTGAAGAATGACCACACCTTCAGTGACTCCTGCTCTCGGGAGTCACCTGTTTCAGTCTGGATCAACGGCACCATCCCCAAGGGGGCCCACTCCTTGGCCTCCAGCAGCACCACCCGGTCTGTTGATGATTTCGTATCCCTTCCCATCTGTGCATATGGCAATTAACTGTGTGTTGGGGGGACCCTTGTCCTCCAGCCGACGCAGGGGTCTGGTCCACAGGTGGACACTGGGTTCTTGAGTAGTCTAGAACTAGAACTCTGAGGAACACGGGCCAAGTTTGAAGGACCCAACACTCTCCCACTCCTGGCGTTTGCCCTCCCCTACTTCATGCCCAAACTCCCTGTTGTCCACGTGGGCTCTGCCAGCTGCTGCAGGGCAATCTGCAGAGAGAGTCCTGCCCAGCAGGAAATGAGCCCTCAGCTCCAGCCAGAATCTGGCCCCACCCCTTCCTGCACTCTCCCTGCGAAGAACGCATGGTGATTAATGGGGTGCTGACTCGGAGTTGCTGGGGGATCCAGGAGATCATGGGCATAACTGGGCCACCAAGAAGGAGGCCAGGCTATATGGCATCCATACAGATTAAGGGTGAGGGTCCAGGGTGGCAGGTGTGTGGTGTGAAGAGCCACCCTGCCCAGGATCAAGTGGCCCACTGGCACTACTCAGGCTTGAGGACACCTGTGTTTCCCAGCAGGTGTTAGAGTCATGTGAGGGCAACATAACAGGGAGCCTGTGCTTCCCCTCGGGAGAGACTCAACCTGGGACTGTCTCCAGAATAAGGTGATTTCTGAATGAGTGGCGGAAGGCCAAAACTAACATGAAAATGAATCGGGAGATATTTTCCCAGCAAACATTGCTGCTAGTAGTTTTCAAATTTTTATTGTCTTAGAAACCATTTAAAAAGTCCAATCTTGTATGGAATGGTGATGTGTAAATCAGATGAATGTGGGTTTCCTCTTCAATCTTTTTAAGTTTCAATCTTTAACATGGATTTATTATGGGAGGTCACACAGAGTAATAACTATGCTTCGATGCATAAGAACTTTGAATCTGAAGTTTTAGACTAGGGATCCACAAGCTAAGGCCTACGGCTGCCACCTGATTGTGTAAATAAAGCTTTATTGAGATGCATGTGCCATTCATTTGCATGCTCCCTTTGGCTGCTTCAGTCCGTCTACCCTCAAATCCTGAGCAATAGACCATCTAATCTTTTACAGATGGTGTCCTGACCTCTGTCCTCAGTGTCCATGGTTTTGCTTGCCAGCCAAAGCTTCCATATTTCCTTCTCTTGTCTTGGTTGGCTTGGCAAGGATTACGAATTAAGGAATCCAGAGCTTGGAAGCTGGCTCAGTGAATTAGGGACTTGTCCCAAAGGAACAAGGACCAGAGTTCAGAGTCCCAGCAAACGTGTAAAAAGCTGGGCAGATATGTGGCCACCTGTAATGCCAGCATTTGGTGGAGGAGGGCAGAGACAGGGAATCCCCTTGGCAAGATGGCTAGCTAGACTAACCAGACTCAGCAAGGTTCAGGTTCAGTGGGAGGCCCTGCCTCAATAAAGTAGGAGGTAAACAAGGAGGACAGCTCATACTCACTTAGGGCCTCTGTATACCTCACACATACATGTGTACACACACACACACACACACACACACACACACACACACACACCATAAAAAAAGATTAAAGTTGGGGGTGCTAGAGAGATTTCAGTGGTTAAAGCACTTGTTATACATGCATGAGGGCTGGGGTTTGGATCCCCAGAATCCAAGTCAGTGGATGTGGCAACATACCTATAGAATTCCAGCTTTGGAAGGTGGAGATGGGATCCCCTTCCAAGAGACTAACCACTGTGAGGAGTTCTGGTTTTGGTTGAGAGACCTGTCTTATTGAGTAAGATAGAAGAATGATTGAAGATGATCCCTGACATCAAGCTTGGGCCTCTATATGTGTAGATACACACACACACACACACACACACACACACACACACACACACACAGGGGTTATAGAAAAAAACAATCAATAAATCCTAAATCATCTCAATAGGAAGTGATAAAGGTAACACTTTTCACAGCATACCCATCTTTAGCTGCTACAGGGCATTCCAGGAGGACTACAGGGATTCCAGTTTGCATCATCAACAGTATCCAACAGCTGCTTGAATTCCTTCTTGTTACAAATATCAGTCAGACAGGAAGCCCCATGCTCCCTGTACTTGAGAGCTTAACCTTGTGATTCTGCCCCTCATCACTGACAGTTTAGGAGTGCACTTGCCTGGGTAGCTTTTCAGACCCATACGTAGTCCTGAATCGTACCAGCGACACAACACCTAGGAAAGAGCTCAAACCCGGTGACTCTGGCTGAAGACACACCTCAGCCCTGAAGGGCAAGATCTTCCCTGACCCCATGCCAGAGTCTGTCCAAGCCAACCTAAGCTGGTACCATGCATTCCCCGGGCTGCAGTGCATTGGAGAACACGTTCAAATGTGCTGGTCCACTTTCTGTTACAGTGCTGATAGGAGCCAAACTGTACTTTTAGCACGAATTTCTCCTATAGTAATTGAAGAGCTCCCTCTGAAAGGGCTTAGTGGAACACAATTTGAAGACAGCCTTCAGCAAGAATTGGCTGCTCTTATTCCACTGCTTAAGGATAATGGAGGAGTCAAGGATGCTGAGTGTCCTGTTGGGAGGCAGAAGAGGAAGCAAGGAGAGGTGGAGGAGGGGAGAGAGGAAGAATCCTGGGAGTAACAGTCAGGGAGTCCAGTCCCCGGCACAAACTGTCCTCCGGCAACACAGAGAGGCCCCGTGACTCCTGCCAAGGATTGTGATGTCTCCCACAATCAGCTTTCCAACTGCCTTTATGATTTACAGCTGTCCACACCGAGGGGAAGGTACAGGTTCACTTGGGGACAGATGACAACTCACAGAGAGAAGGGCTGGGGACGCTAGCAGTCTCTTCTGATAGACATGTCAGGGGCTTCTGTGGCTGGGTAGCAGGTCAAGGTGTGTCGCATGGAGCGGTCACTCAGAGCTTTCCCATGCTGCTCCTTCTGTCTGCATTTCCATCTTCTGCCTGATGTGCCCCTCCTCAATGATGCTAGGGCGTTAGGAACCTTTGCCATGGGGTTCTGGGGAAGCCTGCTTTCATGTCTGCTCTGATTGCACATGCAGAATTAAGGACCTGCAGGCAGGGGTGCTGTCTGCTGCCCCTGCGCCCACAGTGGGTGCCACAAAGGTTTCTGGGGAGTGTTTAGTGAGCACTGGTCATTGAACACAAAGATCTTCAAGTGCAGACAGTTTGTGAGTGACAAGGGGACAGGTGTCGTCGAGGCCCAGAGGAGGTGCAGTGCAGGGACTGGGCAGGAGCTGCAAGCATCCAGGCACAGGCCACAGAGCCAGGAATAAAAGGCAGGACACTTCCAGACCAGCTGCTGTGGCCTCCAGGCCTGTGAGGAAGGGAGGGGCAGGCCTGGTGGCTTGGGACGTTGTGGACTAGCAAAGGCCCCAGGGGATAGAAGCCTGAGTCCTCGTCCTCTTCGAGGTTGTACAAACCACACCCACACACACACACACCCAATAGGAAAAATATTTTTAGGTTTTGAAGGGATGACCTCATATTTTTTTCTTATTTACATAGCCCTGTTTGTTTATGTAGTCTTTTAAAAATAGCCAACATGTGCTAAGCTTAGTTCTCACTCTCCCGGCTCTGGTTCTGAGCCACTGTGTGGGGAGAGACACCTTTTTATCTAGGAGAGGGACAGCCTTGTTTCCCAGGACAGATGGGGGCAAAACAGGACAGGTAGGAAGCTTCGCGGTTTTTCCTGTCACTTCTCCAAAATAGCTCTGCTCCTGCCCCCCACTTCCTGCCTTACTGGACAAGGGGTAGGTCTCCTTCCGGGGAGCTGTGCTCTATAGATTCTTGGGAAGGCTGCTAGAAGATCTGCCCACAAGCACACGTGCTTGAATCTGAAGACCTAGAACTTGGCATGGAGGGTCTCAGCTCAGGTTTGACCAATGGGTTTGCATCCTAGGTATGTGCCACTGGGCAAACTACGTAAACTCTTTGTGCTATGTGTCAAACACAGGGATAGGAGTAGAAATGCCAAGCAGCTCCTGTGAGGATTTAATCAAGGAACCAAGGAAAAGGGCTGGGCTCCGTCTCGGTACATAGTAACAATATGTCTTTTCATAAAAAGCAACTATGTATCTTTTGACGAGGCTCCCTGTCTGGACCATTGTATCAGCTTTCCAGTTGTTCCTTCAACCAGCTTGTCTGGCCCTCCCCTGTGACATTCCCAAGTGACAAGAAGATAAAACACACTTCTGACCCCCCTGTCCCCTTCCATTGCTGTGCCAGGGGTCAGCAGAGCTGCCCTCTAGGTGGCCGGATAGTACAAGTTTTAGGCTTGGCAAGCCCACTCTTTCTTACAAGTTTACCATGGCAACATGCAATCAGCTGTAGACACTATGTAAAGATGAACAGGTTGTGTTCCAGAAAAATATTATGGACCAAAATAGGCAGCAGCTGAAGGCGTCCATCCCTGACCTACAGGAGGAATGCGGCCCTGAGCTCAGCATTCCTGCCTAAGTACCCAGGCATCCACATGCTCCTCTGCGCCCTGCCCTCATGCCAGTGCCTCAGTCTTGGAGTCTTTCCCATGCTGCTCCCTCTCCTTGGACCTCTGTCCCCTGCCCCGTGTGTCCATCCTCCATTGCTGTGGGGTTCTGGGGAACCCTACCTTCATGTCCTCTCTGACCCAGCATTCCGGCCTTTGAGCCAGCAAGCTGGCCTTCTACCTGCCTTCTTCGTAACGCAGTGGGTGCTGTGGCGTTTCTGCGGGTGCTTATTAAGAGCTGGCCATTAAATACAAGGTTCTGCCATAGAAATGCCTCAGGAAATTCAGTCCAGAGTGGACAATCCAGCTGGTGACAAACAGAGAACAACAGCTGTGTGCTTTCTGGGGTGCCTAGAGCAGGAGGTATCCCTGAGATTTCTGAAATAAGCAGAAAGCATTCAAGTCAGACACCGCAGGCTGGCAAGGACTTCCCAAGCAAGGAAGGCTTGCTATGCTGGGGGAATGGCTAGAGAAGAGCAGACCCCAGCAGACCCCAGCATTCCGGGCTCAGGTGGGGATGGCTGAACTGGGGGCTGAGTGGAATGTAGGCTCACCAGTGCAGGAGAGAGGTAAGGAGTTCGAGATTTACCTCTTAAGTCATAACTTCTCTAGGCATCGTTCACAGATGATGTCCTACACATGCATAACACACATACACACACACACACACACACACACACACACATACCACACATACACCACAAACACGCACTACATATACCACACACACACACCACACACAAACATACACACCAAGCATACCACACACACATACACATACCACACATACCACACACACATACACACAGATGCACCACACATACCACACACACATGCACACTACACACAAACATACACACTACACACCATACACACACATGCACACTACACACAAACATACACACTACACACACACACACACACACACACACACACACACACACACACACACACAATTACTTAGGTACTTCTTTGACATGTCCCAGGCCCTGTCTCCACCTGAGGCTCGGAGGCTGCAGGGGAGGGAGGTGAGGTGGGTGGGGCTGGAGACACAGCTTTCTGTAGGAAAGAGACTGATTTGCCTGTAGATGTTGACTGCCGGCAATGCTCAGATCTGTGTCACCTGTAGGAGGTGGGTGGTGCCCCCTCCCTCCGCCAGACTGACATAAAGGGAGTCAGAAGGAAGAGTCCTTACAGAGAGCAGAGATGGGTACCCAAGCAGAGCAGGTGACTTGCCCAGGGTCACACTGTCACCACCCACGTGCAGACACAGGACATGCTGGTTCTGGAATAGGCTCCCTCTCCTGGTCTCAGGTGGAGGTGACCCTGGAGGAGCCAGCAATGGAGAAGGGCCTGTCCAGACTAGTGTCAGTAACTGGTGAGCCAGAGAAGGAAGGGGCAGGTAGGTGAATGGAGGAAGAGGCCGGACAGGGCAGTGCGATGCAGAGGTAGCTGGCTGCACACCTCGAGGTTTAGGAGCATGGTGGTACCCACAGATGGGGAGACAGAAGATGAGTTTCGTGTGAGCATAATGGATTTGAGAAGCCAGAGCGATGGCCACGCCAGGGTGCAGTGGCTGGAAATGCACAGGAGTGTGGGGTTCGCAGATGGCCGGGCACACAGGTGGGGGGGGGGGCAGGTGAAGTGTGCAGCTGCAAGAATCACTCAGGAAAACAGACAAGCAATGCTCTCGGGAGACAAGCAGAGGGTTGAGGAAGGAAGCCTGAGGGAGGAGCAAGCCTGCCATGAAGCAACACTCAGGGGAGAGACAGACCGGGCTCAGAGAGCTGAGAACGGGCAGGGTGGGGTGTACTGGAAGCTGGGTGGCACCCCAGGTCCCCTGGGGAACTGACTTTAGAATGACCACTTTAGAATGAAGCCAGCCAACCTGAAAGAAAGCGTGCCATAAGTAAATACAAATGTCAGTCACATGGGACCAAAGGGGGAGGTGCTGTTTGCCTGGGACCGTGTGCTCCTAGCCAGCATGGATGCAGGTGTGCTAGTGATGGGAACAGGAACCACCGCCCATCTCTCCTGTCAGGACAAGCCTTGCCATGGTGCCTCTGTTCCTGTGCTGTTGGCTGGCTCCCTGGAATCATCCCTCCTGTTGGTCTGAATCTCTGTCCTCTACTGGGTGGGCCTCGGCACTCTCCCTTTCCTCTCCCAGCATGCCTCTCTTCATTTGGCAGCTTCAACTGGGAGCAAAGCTTACCCAAAGTGTCTCCGTCACAGCTGCGGGGTCACCCAATGGAGAGTTAGACATATTTGGGGAGATTCCTGGACTGGCAAGTCCAAAAAAGGGGGTGCCGGCTAGGTGGGGTTGTCACAGCAGCTCATTCCGAGCAGCTACTCTGGGCCTGCCTCTGTGGTCTTGCTGTTTGGGAACAGCTGAGCCTGGGTCAGGGGAATGGGTCCAAGCCCTCGGGTGCCAGCACCCACTGGCCCTAACCTCCCAGAGTACCACCTGCCTTCCCTTCATCCTACACACAGTCTAAAAACCAAACTCCTCAACATACCGCTCACAGTGAGGCAACCAACCCAGCTAGATGGGAAGATTGTCCTGAGATCCAGCCTGTTAGACGCAAAGCACCAAGCACTGTTCACAGCGACAAAACACAGTGCCTGTCTCTCCATATTCCAGTGGAGGAAACAGAGTGGGAAGCTGAGGACCTGAGTTCGATTCTCAGCATACACGTGCACACGCGCACGCGCACGCGCACACACACACACACACACACACACACACACAGGAAAGATAAATATTAGACATACATTGATAGTATTTTTGAGCTCTTACATATACAGTGTATACAAAATAAATACAAAGGTACTCTTTTCCTCAAGTAGAACACAGTGTGTAAGGGGATGATAGCAGGGGAGTGACCAGGTGGTCCAGGGTGCGCAGGTTGTGGTGAGTTTTGAACCAGGCAGTCTGGGCCGGGCAGTGTCTGAGTAGCAGGTAGCAAGCGGCCTGGGTGGGCAGTGTCTGAGTCGGGAGCCAAGGGGAGTGTGAGTGCCAGTTCTGTGGACAGCTGGCAGAGGTGGGGTCCTGTCAGGCAGGAACAGGAGGTCAGTGTGCCTGGAGGGCTGGACAGGGGAGAGCAGGCCACGCAGAGCAGCTGGGGAGGTCTGAGCTGAGCAGAGGGGGCACGGATGTCCTGTAACCCACCTGGATGTGGTATGGAGACACCCGCACTGGGCGTGGGGTAGAGAGACAGTGAGAGGTCAGTGCCTGACAGTGACACAGGCCAGGACAGTAACTGCAAAGGCCGTGGGGGTGGGGTGGTCTCTGGCCATAGTGAGGGATCCAGCCAGCGTGATTCACTGAGATGGGACCCCGGGAACAGAGGAAAGATTTTTGCCAGGAAAGCCCACCAGCATTTACATGGACTGATGCTTCTCAAGCTACTCGGTGTCTCCAAGCCTTGCTTACTCATCTGCAAAATGGGTGCATGGATAGATAGTTCCACAGATTGAAAAGCCACTTTTAGTCTCAGGCTCTGGGGTCTGGGGTGATCAGGGAAGGCCTTAAGGAGGTGGGCAGACCCTGTGCTTAGGAATAACTTAGACCAGGTCCAGCTGATGAGGGAGAAGAGAAAAGAGCAGCCAGGCAGAGGAGGATGAGATCAGGAACAGTGTCCTCAGAGTACCGGCCTGGGTGGGAAGGAGGGGACCAAGAGCTATTAATACATGGATGGGCCCCCAGCTCCCCAGTACCACACCCTTTAAAGTAGACCTGCAGGTCTGGGGCCTGAGCAGATTTTGTGAACACTGTGGTCCTCAATTTTTAACAGCTTCAGACAGACATGCTCAGGCAGGAAGGAATGAAGCCTGGCTGCTGGTCTGCCAGAGAGTTAACCTCCTGGCCTGGCACTGAATAACCACAGGGTCTGCTGAGTGCGAGGAGACTCTTCTGTGTGGCAGCCAGAGCACAAGCCTGGTGGCTCTGGGCTCTGGCACCATCCCACAGCGGAACAAACAGACCTCCCTTCACAGATAATGGCCTCATTGAGTATTGTGCCCATGGCCAGTGCCCAGCACTGGGCAGCTCAGCCTGGGTAAGTTTCCTCTCTTGGATGCTTAGCAAAATATTTACACTATGCCTTTCTAGTAAGACTGTTCCTGGGAGCCAGCAAGCAGAGAGAGCCAGAGAAACCCCCCTCACTCCCCACTTCACCCCCACACCCCCAGGGACCTGCCTTCCACAGTGGGGAAGGGTTTGCCACACGCCCAGCATGTGAGTCTGGCTCCACCGTTGCTTGCCAGGGTTCTATTGTGAAGCAGGGCCTGGAACTTGAAGATGCTAGAAGGCCTGGCCGGTATCAGTATCATCCCGGGCTCCTCAAAAGAAGAATGTGTACAGATGCAGACAGCATGAGGCAGGTTGATGCTGTCTTCCCTACCACTCCCTGTGCTGAAGGAGTCTGTGTGTGTGTGTGTGTGTGTGTGTGTGTGTGTGTGTGTGTGTGTGTGTGTGTGAGAGAGAGAGAGAGAGAGAGAGAGAGAGAGATTGAGATTGGAGGAGTTCAAGACCAGAGCTGTGAATCCTGCTTTCTCAACCTTCTATTGTGGCACAGTTGACATCCAGGAACATCCCATCCCCCTGAGTGGGGCTTTCAGTGAGAAGAGAGGGTACAGGCCAGCTCACTGCCGATGGTGCTGCTCTCCCAAAGGTCCCTACATCAGCCCTGTTGTCAGAGGAAATAGGGACAGTATCTCTTTCCTCCATCCACTAGAAAAGGGGTCAGAGATGACCTGGGTAGCCCTTTGGATAGAATCGAAACCAGTGAGCAAAATCCGCATGGCTCATCAGTAGGGAGATACCTTGAACAATGGACCCCACCACTGTTGTGACCCAAGACACACATCCTCTTTGGCCCAGGATCCCACTTCTTCTGGGAATCTGGCTTGTGGCACATCAGCGACAGGGTGTAAAGATGTGTGTGCAAAGGATGTTTATTGCAAAATTCTAGAGGCAAAAACAAGGTTATAAAAACTCAAGGGCAAGGTGGTGGTGGTGGTGTACTCCTTTAATACCAGCACTTGGGAGGCAGAGGCAGGCAGAGGTCTGAGTTCGAGGCCAGCCTGGTCTGTAGAGTGAGTTCCAGGCCAGCCAGGGCTGTTACACAGAGAACCCCTGACTTGAAAACAACCAACCAAACAAAAAACTCAAGAGCAAAGTCAAGGTCAAAAGCACTGCATCCAGACCATCACCTGCCATTGAGTAGGAGCAAGCAGACCTTGTGCCTCCTTAGAAGAGCAATGTGGTAGCCCAGTGAGGAATGCGGGGTCTGAAGACCAGTCCTGAGTTCTAGGTCCCACCGCTTACAAGCTAGTTTGCATCACTTCACTATCAGTCTCCTCCAGTTACACAGAGGTTATAATAGTTCTACCCTACACTTGTTAGGAGGAGTAACTGAATTGCTGTGTGTGAATATTTGCAATTGTGTCTGGTATGCATTAACTGCTAAAAAGAAAGATCTGACCTTTGATCTGGAAAGATTATCTAGGAGAAAAGCCAAGTGCAGAGAAATGTATATAGGGTAATGTCATTTTCATAAAATCAAAGGCTAGCCTATCTTAACCCCATTCCACACACAAAAGAAGGAAGTAGGAAGGGACAGAGGGAAGGAAGGAAGTGATGGAAAGAGAAAGTGATAAATCGAGGAAGGGAGAAGGAAAGGAAAAAAGGAAAGGTAATTGGTACCATCCTGGGTTCAACCTCTGAGGAAGCTCTGAGCCTCCCAGGACGCTCAAGCCAGTGCCCTTGAAGGTTCCTAGGAACCTGAAGGCCTCACAGCTTATATGCCTTGTCCTGTCTGCAGGAGGGGTACAAAGGCATTGGCTGGTGGCTCAGTTGTACAAGTAGGTTCATTTCCCTGATGTGGCATCCATCTGCAGGGCCACATGGCTCCAGTCAGGGCTGAGTCAGCCAGACCCAGTTTTGGGCCATATAAGCCATGCCCACAGTGATACTTTGTGGACTCTGCCCTGGGTGGCCATACCACACTGAGAAACAGATACTCTGGGACTGGAGGGACAGTTGACAGACAGAGAAGATGCCAGCTGGGGTGGAGCCATCATGGAAATCAAAGCCATTCCATCCACTTGAGATGGGATCTGAGTGTGTTACTAGCTGAGAAAACTGATTTGTTACAGGGAGCCTGGACTTCTTTTTGTATTTAATGCATGCACTAGTTGGTTCTTATGATTACTATCATTATTTGATGTGTATGGGTATTTTGCCTGCATGTGTGTCTGATTGCCACATGCATCCCTGATGCCTACAGAGGCATTGGATCCCCTGGGACTGGAGATACAGACAGTTGTGAGCCGCCACGGAAATAGCAGTTGGGTCCACTAGAAAAGCTGCAAGTGCGTGTCACATGCCCAGCAGACCTGAGGGACTAATGCCTAGGCATAGAACACTAGTAGAACATGGGAGACTTGGGAACTGGGGTGAAATTCTTTATGTTTATTTAATTCAATAAAAAAAAAGATGCTGGCAATATTCCTGGGATCCTCATTGCTTAGGATGGGGCTATGCTGAAACAAGACAGATTCAAGTCAGTGTGAATGTGAGGTGAGTAACAGTATAAGATGGTATGCATCTCAGATAAGACTCAGAGTGAGTATCTCCAGACAGCACGTGTCTCAAGCATGAGCTAATGCCTTAAAGACAAGCTCATGGGGCATTCTTAGACCCTGGGAAAGCCCAATGCCTGCCCCAGAACTCGCACGGAAGCCAGGGAAGTAGAGGTGAGTGGCGGCTTAATGAATGCTTCCCAACTTAAAACAACCAGGAAGAAGTTGCCTTCCTATCTCAGGGCCAAGGAGCACTCTGGTCTGTTGGGACACTGGGACCATGCAGCTCCCAAGGCTGTCCTCTGACTGCCAGAGAACTGCACGGTAGAAATGAATGAAGGGCTTTCTCCTTGCTCACCTGCCTTCTTCTTCCCCTTCTGGTCTAGATCTTAGGTCTTCCACGTCCCCCGTGCTGACTGAGCCTCTGAGCAAATGGATAAAGATGGGATTAGCTAATTGATCAGTGCATGATCAACACCCAAATCCTTCTTGGCTCTGCTTGGCCTATGGGGTTTACTGTTAGGAACTCTTCCCTGCTAAAAGGATGCCTGGGCTAGATAGGGCATTGAACAATTGGGGTGACCAGTGTCTATCTTGCACTCCCAAATAGGAACCAACCAATGAGCTTTTGGGTCATGAGAGAAATAAAATTCTCCCTTTACACCAGATTGGCGGGCCTTGAGCTGCTGGCCTCTGTCACCGTTTCCTCACCAGATAATCGGAACTTTAGGTGACTGCTCTCTAGGGTCTTGGCCCCCAAAGGATATTGTAAATACAGTCCATCAGCTCCTAACCACTCTCATCCTGCTGTCTATGTCATGAGCACACTTCTGTCTCACTGTGCCACTGGCCAGGCCTGTGTACCCGCCGCTGGACACGGAGGGGCATGTGTCACAGCAGCAGCTCCAACCTGCATGGCTCAGTTACGGTTGCTACGATGAAACACCATGACCAAAAAAGCAAGCTGGGGAGGAAAGGGTTTATTTGGCTTACAGTTTCATATCATTGTTCATCGCTGAAGGAAGCCAGGACAGGAACTTAAACAGGGCAGGAACCTGGAGGCAGGGAACTGGTGCAGAAGCCATGGAAGGGCTTACTGACTTGCTGAACATGGCCTTCTCAGCCTTCTTTCTTTTAGAACCCAGGACCTCCAGCCCAGGGATGGCACCACCCACAATGGGCTAAGTCCTCACCCATCAATCACTAATTAAGAAAATACCTTACAGCCTGGTCTTATGGAGGCATTTTCTTAACTGAGATCCCCTTCTCTCCCATGACTTTAGCTTGTGTGAGTTGATCTAAAACTAGGCAAGACACTGCATCATTGTGAACACCATAGCCTCAGAGTCACTGGAGGTCATGGCACTCTAGGAAACATCATGCAACCTTGATGTTCGCAAATCAAGTGACTAAGACACTTGTGCCAAGAGAAAGAAGCCAAACACAAGGGGCCACATTGCTGGATGATTCTATTTCTGTGAAACTTTCAGAGAAGATGAACTCACAGAGATAGACACCTATGGGGACTTGGAGAAAGGGAGTGTGAAATGACTGCTAATGGGTACAGGGATCCTTTATAGAGTAATAAAAGTTTTCTGGAATTAGATGACTGAGAAATCTCGTGATGATTGATAGGAAGGTGCACATGGGTTGTGGATACAGCTCAGTGGTCCAGTACTTGCCTGGCATGAATGAGATCCTGGCTTTAGTCCCCAACACAAAAGATGCAGAAAGACTATAGTGTTGTATAAACGTAACTTTTACTGAGTATAATGGCTTACACCTGTAATCCCAGTATTTGGGAGGCTGAGACAAGAGGCTGAGACCAACCTGAGCCACCTATTCAGTTCTAGGCCATTATCCTGAGATACAGGCTGAGACCCTAACTCAAAAAGTAATGGTGGAGCTGGCAGGGTGGCTCAGTGGGCAAAGGCACTTGCCGCTAAGCCTAACAACGTGAGTTCAGTCTCCATGTGGAAGGAGAGGACTGATTCCTACAAGTTGTCCTCTGACCGCCACATGCTCACCATGACACATGTACATGCATGCGCATACAAGCACAACAAAGAAAAAATGTAATAATAATAATAATCGTAAGTAATAAATGGTATATACTCTTAAAGGGTGAATTTTATGGTATATTGTTATGTATTGGTTTTTCCCAAAGTAAATGACACCTCTAAAGAGTCATATTATTGAGAAAGAGGCTGGATCAAAATTTAGAAAACTTTCCAGATGTGGTGCATGCCTTTAATCCCAGCACTTGAGAGGCAGAGGCAGGCAAACCTCTGTGAGTTCAAAGCCAGCCTGGTCTACACAGTGAGTTTCAGGCTAGCCATGGATATGTAGGACTCTGTCTCAAAACACAAACAAGAAGTTTAGAAAATTCTATTTAATAAGAGTTAATATGCCTGCTTATTTCAGAAGTTAAGAATTGAGGTGACATCTATAAACTGTCCAATCACTGAGGTTTTCCTTTCTTCATCCATTCATCTACCATTCACTCCCAAACACCCACAAGTGCCTACTCGGTGTCAGACATAGGACTTGAAGGTGATTCAGACACACAGGCCCTCCACTTCTGTGAAAATGTCTAATGAGAGGGTGTGTATGAACAGTCACAAGCCACCCCCACGAGTCACAGCATGCGTCAGCCGTCACTGACAGCTTCCACTGCAATGTAGAATCTGAGCAGTTCGTCTCACAGAAGTGTGGAGTAGGATGAAGGTTACCAGAGAGTCAGGGAAGTGGGGAGGGACGTGGTCAGTGGGGGACCGGGTCACAAGGAAGAGCAAGCCCTGGCACTCTGTCACGCAGGAGGGTGTCTACAGTCAAGAGAATGTAATGTGCATTTCAGACTAGCTAGCCAGAGGATTTTGAATGCTTTCTATCTTGAAGAGAGGGGAACTGAATGAGGAGCTGGCTATGCTGATTTCCTCATTTGTTCATGATGTTGTGTGTATATGGATCAAACATCACATCCTGGCTGATAAATATATAAAATTATGTATCAATTGAAAACTCAAATGCAGGTCAAAAAAGCATTGGCCGCTGTCATTGCTACAAAAAGGCACTGTGAAGGACCTGGGCTGGAAGGCAGGGTCAGATCTTTTGGAGGAGAGAAGTCCTGTGTACTTGAACCCAAACCTCTGGGGAAACCCAGGCAGAGGAATGTGGGACTGGGAGAGATGGAGTTCTGAGCAGTGATTGGGTAGGGCGTGTGGACAAGTGGAAGCAGGGCTGACCCTGAACAGGAAGAGATGGACCAGTGTGTGTTTATCTTGCATGGCTGACTCGGTGACCAGCCCTTCTAGTTATGGCCTCCACTAACCACTCCCTGGGGCATGCCCCCCTTGCCTCTGTCCAAGTACCTCAGGAGTCTCCCTGGGTAATTCCCAGGAAGAGCATTAACCCTGCTGGCCTGGATGTAGCATCATGTCTGAGTCCTCTTCAGGCTCTGCATGAAGGGCTCTTGTTAGCACCCAAGGGCAAAGATGAGGGCTGGATGGTGCCTGGCACTCTGTGAGAGGCCTGCAGCGGGCCTGCAGCGGCCCTGCAGCCGCCCTGCAGCCGAGCCTTCGTGGGCTCATTTCCCATCTCCATGAGCCTCCAGCCCACCATACTTGTTCAGACTCAGGACAGGACAGGAATCTAGAGAGGAGTCAGATGCCAGGCACCTTCCTTAGGAAGATGGGCTGAGGAGATGCCTAGATTCACCCCAGCTGCTTCTGCCTCTGTCCCCTCATCTGCACAATGGGTGAGAAGGGTCCTCCCAGGGAGGCTGTTCAAAAGAACTCATCAGTCGTGACGTGATGTCTAGACAGTGTGCTTACAGTCCAGGGACAGATGAAGTTGTCATAAACTAGTTCCCTCCCAGGGATGAGTTTAGGTAGAAACAAATGAGACAAGCTGGGAAGGCTAAACTGCCACACTAATTCAAGGTGGGAATACTCTGGTTATCATTGGTGTCATCTGGAATGGAGCTGGAGGCCCATCCCAGTAGAGGAGGGTGACAGCGGTGACCTCGGGGAAAAATTGGTGACAGGTTGGTTTCAGCTAGACAAAGAATGGAGGGTAGGCGGCTGTCAGAGGGGGTGCTGAACCCCTGCAAGTAGGCAGAGAGGGGAGAGGGGCTAGAGTGCAAGAGAGAGGTAGAAGAGAGGAAGATGGCGGGTGGGGTGGACACACTGGGTAGAGTATCTTGAGGATGGGCAAGAGGGTGAGGCAGCAAAGCTCCCGCACAGAGCCCAGAGGGCCAGAGCATCAGTGCCCATAAGCACGGGGAGTCAGCAGGCGGTCAGAGCCAGAGGTGGTCCTGCTGGGGTAATCCATGCTAGGATAAGATGGACCCCAAATGTCTTGGCAGATCAGACCCCAGAATCCAGTTGTCGTAACACCCTCTTTCTCACTAGGGGTCCACCTAACTGAGTCGCCTGCAAGATAAGAACAAAGCTAGGTCTCTAGCTCCCTACACTCACACAGCACTCCAGTTTCCCCTTGTTTCCTTGAAGTGATGTGAGGAGGTGGTGACGTGTCTGTCACTTCTACCTCAGTGTCCTCACCTGTGAAACAGAACCACTATCTACTGCGCAGACTTGAGGACCAAGTGTGCCTGAGTCACAGTGTACTGGCTCGCCTCAGCCAGCCCCTCTGTCACTGTCCCCGCAGCTCTGCCCTTTGTCATTCGGTAAAATCCATCCTTTCAACCACCAGGCTTTTTCCAGCAGGCTGTTTATTTTCTCCTGGTTTTTCGTGGGCCTGCTGTAATGGAGGAACCAGGCTTATGCTGTGGTCCATCCCACTTAGCATTTGGAATCATTCATTCATTCATTTACTCACTTGTTCATAATGCAATGCACAACCAGCAGCCTGTGCTCAGGGAAAACAAAGAGAGAGTTCCCACTGTGTTCATCTTTGGCCCCAGGCCCTACCCGCAGCCTGTGGCCTTCTGCCAGGGTGGAATTTTCAAAAAATCACTTGGCTTGAGTGGAGAAGGGATGTGTGGACTGCAGGGGTTTATTTATTTATTTTTTTAACAGCCTCAGAAAAGTGTACAGGACCCCAGCCTCCTGCCCTGTGAAGACAGAACAGGAGCTTGGAAGGACAGTTGAGACCTGCTCCTGGAGGGCATGGCCTATCCCCAAGGGCTTTTAGAATTCAGAAGTTGTCAAAACAGGAAGATCTGGGTCAGGGCCTGAAGTGAGAATTCCTGACCCAAAAATAAGGTTGGAATTCAGTATTTATTGAGATTAACTGAACTCCCGTGGCCCTCAAGGAACTGGCCTGGCTGTGTCCTGACCCATGGAATCCTCTACAAGTCTATGTTTGGAGACAGCAGGTCACTCAGGTGTGAGGCCTGAGGTACCACCTTATTGGCCGTCAGTATCCTGTCTCTAGGCTGCCCCCACGCCAGGTTTTCAGGTGTTGATCTTCTTGTCTGTCCCTGGCCTCTCCACAGTGTCCCCTTTAAGAGGATGGATGGGAGCTTCCACTCTCCACCCTGGAAAACTCCTGTCAGCCACCAGCTTCAATCCTGTCCTCACAGATTCATCCACCCTTTGATAGACGCCATCTGTGTGTCTACAAAGCATGAGGGTCATGAATGAGATGGGCTCCTTGTGCTGAAAGAACTCACCTCGAAGGGAGAGAAAAGCCTGTGAACAAATAAGTTTCCACCCTGTGAGAAGCAAGAGAGAGGGGCTTTGTGTCCGGGAGCAGAGATGCCAGCAGCTCAGGGCAGCTCAGGGCAGCTCAGTGGAGAACGTGAGTGTGGGAACGTGTGTTCCCCTGAGGCTTCTAGGAAACAGAACCAATAGAATAGGGAAACAGAGACACACCCACTCATACACACACACACACACACACACACACACACACACACACACACACACACACACATCATGTAGATAAACCTTGGCATTGGCAGCGGGACTGATAAGAAAATAAATTGTAGCCTGTGACAAAAGAAGCAAATGGGAAGCCCCTGAGATGATAACGGCACCAACCATGCCAGACACTGTGGTGGTGAGCACTTGAGACAGAGTCCTCCAAACAGTACTGGAAGGGAGGGAGAGAGAGAGTGGGAGAGATGGAGGGAGGGAGGGAGAGAAAGAGGATGAAACTGAGATTGACATTAAGGAGTTGGCTCTTATAGTTGAGATTTGGCAAGTCCACAGTCTGTAGCGGGCCCCAGGAGGCCCCACAGGGTACAAGGGCAGCCTGCCAGCAGTCACTTACTCCTCTAGAGAAGCCAGTCTTTTTCTATTAGGATCACCAATTGATTCATAAGGCCCACCCACATGATAGAAGGTATTCTGTTTTGTGCAAAGTCTATGGATTTAAATGTTATTCTCTCCTGAAAAATAACTTCACAGAATCTTTTAGAATAATGTTTGATCAAATATCTAGGACCATGACCTAACCAAGTTGACCTATGAGACTAACTAGCAGCTGGATAGGAAAGACATTGGGGAGTTTGCCACATGGATCCAGGAAGGGCATGTCAGCCAATGGGATCAGCTTATGTTGGGAGAACTCTAAGATTTACACAGACTGGAAGAGAGAATGGAGAGAGGTATTAGAGATACAGCCCCCTGGAAGAGACCTTGAGAATCAGGTTGTCAGGTCTGCCTAAAATAAGCCTTACAGAGTCCTAAACTGAGGAATCATTGGGAATCAGGTATGCCTTGAACAGCTTCTAGAGCAGTGGTTCTCAACCTATGGGACCCGACCCCTTTGGCAATCTCTATCTCCAAAAATATTTACAGTTTATAACAATAGCAAAATTATGTTATGTTTTGGGGGTCACCACAACATGAGGAACTGTTATTAAAGGTTTGCAGCATTAGGAAGGTTGAACACCACTGGTGTAGAGCATGTGATGGAAACGCTTCTCCTGGGATATTCAGTGTAGACAACACACTGACTCTCAGTTCCTGTGGCTGACAGAGGATGGGACTGACTGATAGGCTTCCTCCAAAGGCTGTCCCTGAGACAGAAAGGGGAAGACCAACCTGTCAGGTATCTACACAAAAGCCTGAGGTACCGTGAGCAGTCTGATCACTGATGCTATTCATGGACCATCAGGCTACCAGGAGAACAGTGACCCTAATGTGGGAGCATCAGGTGTGCGGTGAGGTAGACACGACAGAGTCCCGAGATGATGCCTCTCCATTAGAAGTCTGCCCTGACTACCAGAACCCCAGGTTCTCCCTGGGAATTACCATGATGAGCTAAAAAGGTATTTCTGAGAGAATGACATCATGATAGCTCTGAAAACAAGATAGGAAGCCTCCCATGGGCCATAAATATGCTAAGTCTTAAGAAAATAGGATACACATGAAATGTGTAAATAGAATCAGAGCCAAAAACATCACACCCAGGATCCAGACATCTAAGTGATTTTCATCCCAGAAATGCCAAGCAGAGTTCATGCTGAATACCAACAAGGCAAAGAGCTGGACTGCCTGCCATGCTCCTCTCTTCAGAAAGCCTACAGAGAGGCACCTCCCACTCTCCATACAGTAATCCCATTAGACAGAGAGTTTAATCCCACACAGCAAAGTCTCAAGACCCGTCTGAGAGGCCAGGGGTCAGCTTCACCCACTCCAGCAGGTAGTGCCAAAAACTAAAAGAAAAAAAATTGAATAAGAAAAATTGAAGGCCCAAATGGAAAGGCATCACATGTTCATGGACTGGAATAATTAATGCTATTAAATTACCATACTGTTCAAAGCAATCTACAGATTTAGTGTAGACCCTATAAAAATACTAACACCTTTTACAGAAAGATTAAAAAACAATTTTATAATACGAAGAACCACAAAACCCCTATGAATAACTAAATCCTGAGGAAGAATTAAAAAACTGGAAACATCACACCTCTCAGTTGCAAAATATATTACAAAGCTACAGTAATCAAAGCAGTATGGTATTGGGCATATAGACCAGTGGAACAGAATAAAAATAAAGCCACACATTACGGTCAACTGTCTTTCAACAAGAGCACCAAGAATACACATTGTAGGTGTGGGATGGGATATCCACATATGGAAGAATGAAACTGGGTCCTTGCTTACACCACACCTGTAAAAACAACTCAGTGGACTAAAGACTTAAATGTAAAACCTAAAGTTGGGTCTCATACTTCACAGCATATATGGACTGGCTGTTAAGATAAGCTCCTTCTTGCTACTATTAAAATCATTGCTAGTTGGGGGGCTCGGGATATGACTCAGTGGGTAAAATGCTGTGTCACAAACCTGAGTTTAGATTTCCAGCACATGTGCACACACGCGCATGCATGCACACACACACACACACACACACACACACACACACACACACACACAAATACATACATGCACATGTGAAGACCAGAGGACCACTTATAAGAGTCACTTTTTCTCTTGTATCATGTGGATACAAGGGATCAAACTTAAGTTATCAGGCTTGGCAGCAAGTGCCTTTACCCACTGAGCCATCCCACCAGCCCCATGATTCTGTGTTTAATCTTTTGCCTCTCTGTTTTCCATATAGGCTGAATCATTCATTCCGAATAGTGCAAAGCAATTTCAAAGTTCCTCTGCATTCTTGTCAACACTTTTTATGTGTATGGTATGTATGCATGTACATGTGTTCACATGCAGGTGGGCACAGGTGTATGGGCAGGTATATGTACATGTAGAGGCCTGAGGCTGATTCCGGGTGCCTTTCTTGATCACTCCCACTGTGTGTATTGAGTCACAATCTCCCACTCGAACCCAGAGCTTGCATATTGGGCTAGTCTAGCTAGCCCCGGCTTGCTCTGGGGGTCTTTTATCTCTACCTCCTGAGGTCTGGCATTCCATGCAGCCTGCCTGACATCATCCAGGTGCTGGGGACCTGAACTCAGCAGGCACTTTACCCACAGAGACCCTTCACACTCTTCCTTTCTTTCTTGATAGGGGCATTGCTGACTAACATGAGTGAGAAGGCACTGCACTCTGGCTTGAATTCCTTTCCTCTAATGTCAGGCATCTTTTTGTGAGCTTATTGGTCATTTTTGATCTTCAGGGAAATGTCTGTTGGAGTTGATGTGCTTGCCTTTGTTGTTACTGGATCGTCGGCACTCTTCATATGTGCCTGGTATTGGGTCTTTGTCAGGGATATAACTGCAAACATTTTCTCATTCTATCGGCTTTTCCACCCACCTCTGTTGGTTTGACCTTTGACATACAGGCATTACTGACCTTGATGTCATCCAGTTTAATCTTTCCTGTGTTTGCTTTGTGATGTGCTTTTTAAAATTTCCAGTTCCAATATCCTGTGTGTTTTCTTCTATGAGTTTTATAGTTTTAGCTTTTGTGGTGAGGTCTCGTTTCCATTTGGGCTTAACTTTGGCCATTTTCAGTTGGGCTGGCCCTGTGCTGAGAAGATCCATCTTGAGGTGGAGCAGATAAAGAAAGTAGTGTGTTGCAGAGCAATCATGAATGCACACCACTGCTAGGACAGTGATGGCCACCTGCCACCCAGGAGGGAAGGCAGAGACTGTAGGCAGTGCCCTCGTTCACTGCGGGCATGCGCAGTCACCATCAGTGATCTGCCTTCCTCGTACACTTATAGAATGTGCGTTTCTGTGTGTGTGCACCCACCTGCATGCCTCTGTGTGTGTGTATGTGTGTGTGTGTGCATGTGCATGTGTCTGCTTCCATGTTGTATGTATGTGTGTGCGTGTGTGTGGTAAATGTTGCCATATGTTCTTTCCTTAATTAAAAAAAAAGATTGCATTTATCTGTCTACTGTGTGTATATGTGTGGGCACATGTGTGCCATGGCACATATGTGAGTATCAGAGGACAATTTGTGGATGTCGGGTCTCTCCTTCCACCATCGGATTCCAGAAACTGACCTCAGGTCATTGGCAGCAAGCACCCTTACCCACTGAGCCGTCTTACCACCTGCCCTGCCGTAGTTTGCTCTATATGCTGTCCTTCATGGTAGACAGAAGAACCCTGACTACCTACCTAGGCAGCTTGTGGGTGGGTGTGCCCTTTGAACCCCTGTCACTTAAACAAAATGTGGTCAAAAGACAGCTGGAGGCCTGCTGGAAGCTGACAGGCATGCAGGCTTGTGGAATCCAGGTCTGTTCCAGGCAGCGATCCTGGCGCAGAGCAGTGGCCAGAAGACACGCGTCTGACCCAGTCTCCTGACTGGCTCTCTCTTTCCCCAGGGTCTCCTCGCTAGCACTTCCTGGCTCATTGAAGATAAAATAGGTCGACCTAAGTTCACAAATGCCCACTGAGTTCTCTCAGATGTCCAGACATCACTTTGGATGCTTCTGGAAAAGGCGGATATAAATAAATGACAAGCCAGGAGGGTGGTGTGCTAACTAGATAGATAACAATGGGCTGCCTAGTCTGCGAATTAGCCCCAGGCATTGGGCTTCACCAGGCCCCTGCTGAGACAGCTGCTGAACCAGTGCTGGCTCCTTTTCGGCGTCACAGGAGCAAGACATCAGTGTGGTAGACACTTTCCCAGGTAAAAGACAGCACAAAGGAGTTCTTAACAAGGCCAGCCCTCAGGGCGGGAAGAAAGGCTGCTGGCAGTGGTAAGCTTTGCCCTCCATTAGAGCTGGGACTCAGAGATGAGCCCAGTCTGCAAGGCTGTGTGACCCAGGCCCCGCAGGGTCTCCACTGCAGAAGACACCAGGTGGCCCTGACTCAGCTGTGGGCTCTGCTGCTAGGAAGTTTTGTGATTTGTACCTCCGTTTCCTAATATATAAGACAGGCTTGCAAAGGCCGCTTGGCAGCGGGGTTGTCGTGAAGAAGAGATGAGCTAGTTTACTCAGATCCCTAAGAACAGTCCTGGCATGAACAGGGATTCGAAGCCCAGTCCAGACCCAGAACCTGGGTGTGTGCCATCACCACCTCTTATCACTGCACCAGTATCCTAGGGTGACCTACGCAGGACAGCACACTCTGGCTTTATCCTTGCTGCGTAATGGCTGTGAATCTTGTTCCTGGTTTCTCTGTGGATGTCACCAGAGACTTCAACCTCTCTGGTTTTAGTAGTTTCACCTTGGTCCCTGGGTCTCACAGGAAGGCAGATCTCAACCAGACACAACCCACTAGGCTTTCCCACACTCCCCTCTGTACAAATAGGTTGTGGTGTTTGATCAGTGCTCAGAAATCAAAAGCCCTCTCTCTAGATCTCAGAATTACCTGAGAGGTGAACTTAAAAATAATAATAAGAAGAAGAGTCAGAGATAGTTGTCGAAGGGAAATGGTTTGAGTGTCCCTGGTAGTGAGAAGCCCCTTCCCCCGTGTGTTATTACAGGGACAAACGTAGCCCAAGTGACTGAGGTTAATGATTACTAAGTTTTGCTTATTATAACACAACACCTGAGCTAAAGCGGTAAAGAGAAAAGGTCTCTTTTGTTCATCCTTTGGGGGGCTGACCTCACTCTGATCCAGCTTCCTTCTGCGGCTCCCTGACCACATCACTCCCAGTCTCCAGGCTGACAGCCTCGTGTCTGCCCCATCTAGCTGCCATCTGACCTCGTAAGGGCGGCACCATACTCAAGTCTTGCCCACACACAAGTGTGTGAACACAAACACCACACAGACATCTTTAGGGGACACTGATAATACGGTGTCGTGAAGCCTCAATACTTACTGCTCACATCCTGTCCAGCCTGTGGTCTTGAGTCCTGGATTCCCATCTATTCAAAGTGGAAAGGTTCGCTTTGCTGGCAATTTGAGATCAGCATGCTTTATTGACTAGCAGTAGAATCTGTGGCCACACTTTGGTATACTGGGGGTGGGAGGTGTTAATTACTAGCAAAGGACCTTGTCAGACCCTCTGAGTCTAGGCTGAAGTTTACATAACAGCTCCCAGGGCATGAAGTTCCTGCCTTCACCTCACTTCAACCTCATCTCACTTGGGCAGTTGCCTAGCACCTCAGCCTAGAGCCTGAAGTGGGTCCCAGCTAGTGTCCTGACAATGATAGTGGCCTAGCTGGCCTGACAGGGCCCAGTTCCTGGCTCCCCCAGCCTCAGGGTGCCCCCTTCAGGTTCGGGCCATGTCATTGTAGAACTAGATTTCAAAGGAGAGTTCCAACTTATCTTCAGGCTTCAGGCCACCTTGCCTTGAACCTGTTGGAGTCTCTGTTACATGCTTTTCCCTGAGACCTTGATGGCTCTAGCCCCAGGGAGCTCCGACTGCTTTCTTGTTAAATTGTTTCCATAGTCAAGCCTATGGAAGTTTCCAGAATGGGAGCTGATTGGCCTGCTTTATTAACCAATTAGCTGTTGAAAACCAGCTTCTCCTCATGGTTGTCAGTTGGCTTCTGAGGGACCGTGGCCTCAGGGGCAAATGACATGAACCCTGTGGCTATTCTGTGACCATCTGTAAAGGACATCTGTCTTCTCCATGGCTTGAAAGGGAGCCCTGAAACTCTGGGCCATTGTTCTGGAGATTTATCTGGTGTTCTCATTAATTATCTGTAAAGTGACCTTTTCTCTGTCACTTCAGATATGCTCAGAACCAAGGCAAGTGGGAAAGAGATGTTTTTCACATGTCTAGGTCACAAGGGTCAGCTAGGTCCTACTAAAGAGTAACCAACACCTGCTCACATCACATCTGAATTTGACATGATCCAAGACTGATCCAAGACCTTCAGTCCCCACTGCCCTCCCAATGCCCTGGCAACAATTACCTGCACCTGCCCTACAGTGTGGTAGAACAGGACACAGGGGGACTGGCCCTGAGGTTGGAGGCCCTGAGTAGCCATGGCTGGTTGGCCCCATCATAGTCCAGGGGCCCTGAATGCAGAGTAAAGGTGTGACCTGGAGCCTCAGAGGTCCTGACTCTGTACCCCGGGACCCTAAAAAACCTCTAGGAAGGAACCAGGCCCAGCCCCGATGTGGGCTAGTTAATGACCTAGGCAGGCAATGTAGTCCCAATGAGTAACCTGATGGCCCAATAGTCATCTCTTTCCCTCAGCATCCTATCTTCTCTCTCCCTGGCCCTGAGAATCACACCAGACCCCAACCACCTCCCCTACCTGTCCCTGGATAGTGCTGAGGCTAAATGGAAGGAAACCACAGTACCAGACAATGTGTGTTCCTCTGCCAACTGGCACCCCCCTCACCTGTGGGGTCTCCATCCATTGGAAGAAGCAATGTTTATCACCAGTTTGAGTTTACAGGTCCTTGTACCAAAGGATAGAGAGGCAGAAATAAGAATAAATCCACTACCACCACGTAGCACGCAGAGGTCTTTCCACACCTCCCAGAAAGACACAATGAACAAGGCTGGAAGGCCCAGCCCAGAGAGCAATTTTCCCCTGTAAGGTATACGACACACCCCTCCTCCGACATTAGACATTAGAAGCACTTCTGTCTCCCTTCACTCCGATAAGAAAAGCAGGGCAGTGACACCAGGATAGGGCCCAACCTTAGCCAGACACCCCACTTCCCCCTCCAGCAGCACAGTGAAGTTCAGACAGAAGCAGAAAAACCAGGGCTGCATTCAGACTCTACACACCCCACATGTTCCTTGCTGCAGATACAGTGGTGTCCTGCAGACCAACAGGGAGCCCTAGGCTTCAGTGCCCATTCCTCACGAGAGCCACAGGGAACGTTACTGAGGTGGGGACAAGCCTGGCACTGCCACTAAATTGTGTGGCTCTTAGGACAAACTCTGTGCTCTTTGCATCCCATGGTCCCCTCATCTCTAGAACTCTGCTGCTTAAGCTAGAGATTTAAGTCCTTGAAAAATACCCCTTACTGAGTTTGGTCTTCCATTGGCAAAACCTGCATTTGCTAAAAGGATATCGTTGAAGGCAGAGATGACCTTCATCATTTCCTGCCCCTGACTAAAGTGTCACATGAAAAGGGTATATCCTAGCAGCCCTTGGGTTCTTGCAAGGAACTTAGCTCTCTCTTCCTCCATGGCTTCCTTTCTATACTAGATCACATTTCCCTTTTCTCCATGACTGCCAGGAAGCACATATGAAAACGTGCAGCTGAACTATAGAAATTCTGTAAGCATTTATGACTGGCTCGACAAAACTCTTTTACCCCACCAACCCTAACTTGCTGCTCCCATTTATATTTTCTTGGTTCCAATTTGTTATTGTGGTTATTATTTAATTATAGGTTATTATAATTACCTTACACTCTTTGCAGAATAAAGATGTCGAAAACACAAAAGAAGTAAATTTACAAGATGTAATGTTCAGCTAAAAGAAAGTCATCTGCCTCCCACAGCAAAAGCCAGGCCCTAACTGCTGGCATTTGACAGGAGGTTGAGCCTTGCTGAATTGTTCATCCTCTGTGGAAGTGTAGTGTGTGAGTTCTTCAAGTCTCTGCCTGGGGAAGGAGGGAACCTGGGTCAGGATACCAGGGGCAAGGAACACTTACCCAAGACAGAAGCAGAGAAATCCTCACAGGAGGATGAGGTGGACAACACAGAAGAAAGGCACCATGGGTAAACTGCCTCAGAGGCCTGGGTCAGGTGCTGCCATTGTCTTTTAGAATCTGAGACCTTGCAGGGCACAGATGAATCCCTATACTCTGGAAGCTAAGGCAGAAGGGTTATAATTTCAAGGCCAGCCTGGGCTACATAGCAAGATCCTGTTTCAAAAACAAATCCAGGGCTGGGATGTGGCTCAGTGGTCAATGGTGCTTCCCTAGCATGTGCAAAGCCCTAGAACTGATCCCCAGCACCACCAAAAGCAAAAACCAAACAAGCAAAGAAGAGCCTGGGCCTTCAGTAAGCCGCCTGCCCTGGGTGGACCACAGTTTGCTCATCTGGAAAGATAGGAAGGTGTGTGAGATGAAGTCACAGTGACCTCTAGCTCTGAAATCTGACTTCATCCCTAGAAGGAAGGACTCTGAGAATCCTTCTGAACCCAGGGAAGCTGGACTATCCAACATCCAGCTAGCCTCAAGAGCACATACACCTGGGAAGTCTACCTAGACCTGCAAGCCATTTACCTCCCAACTTGACAAGGACCTCCATTCTGACCTACATCTAGGGCTTCCTTTGCACACTTGGGTAACAGGAAAAGGCTGCAAAGTACTAGGTAGTGGTGGCACACACCTTTAATGCTAGCACTTGGGAGGCAGAGGTTGGCACATCTCTGAGTTTGTGGCCAATCTGGTCTATAGAGTAAGTTCCAGGACAAGAGCTACACACTCTGTCTCGAAAAACCAAACAAAAACAAAAACAAACAAACAAAAAAAGACTGCAAACCTGGAGAAACCTTCTGGAAGATTCCTCATTTCCTGGAGAGTGTTCTGATCAATCTGGTAGTCACAGCCAGCTTGGAGTGCTCCCATGGGCCATGCCCCATCCTTCACTGCTTTGCCCAAAAACATGATAGGGAGTGAGTGATACTTCTCAAGGCCATGCATATCTAGGGCCAGGAAAACTAATGGTTAACAGTCTATCCCTTGGAAAGCTCATCCCGGCATCCTCAGGCTCTTCCTGTGCCCTACCCCTCCAGGACCATCTCTCTCCCTCCTCGGCAGCATCCTTGTCCATTTCTTCATGGCACTCTGCTGCAGGCCACAGGAGCAGTCCAGACAGGACCTGCTGTTATCCTTATTCCAGATTCACAGCAGAGGCTTGGCAGGCCCAGGCTCACCGGAACTGGGCTGCAGGGCAGGGATGGGGGCCCAGGCCTCTAGCCCCCAGTAACCCCACAAGACCAATGTCAGAAGTACTGGTTCTGTGGAGGCAGGGGTGCAGGATGACCACAGGGAGCTGGGCGTTCTACATCCTGCTGGAATGTCTGTGGCTAATGTTTAGGGAGTCTTAGCCAGCTTTAACCCTGCACCTTGTTTGCCCAACCTGTGGACAGCCCCAGTAAATCTCTTTCCTTTGTTGTGTGTATTTTTTTTTCCCATAGAAGACCGTGATTTCTCCTCTGAACCTGTTAATCTCCAATACAGAACTCAAGGGGAGAAGAGGCCAGAGCTGAGCTGCCCTAGCATCCCAGTGTGGCACCTCTCCAGCCAGGACCAGAGATGACAGGACAGATGTCTCCAACCTTCAGCTGTTCACACAGCACACAGGGGACTCATGGGAGCCACTTGTCACTGCCAATCAAACCCACTCAATGGCAATACTGACATCTTTCATGCTGTTTTCAAGACAGACACTCAGGCAGAAAATGCCAGTGTGCTTCCTGTCTGCAGAGTAGAGGGCCATGCCACACCAATATGAGCAGTGTGGACCCCAGGATCTGCTCTGAGTCCACTTGCAGCCACTGACACTTGGAGAGAAAAAAAAAAAAAAGCCCAACCCCCAAAGCCATCGTGGGGTTGGCTTCCACAGCTCTTGTCCAATGTGGCCAAAGCTAAACACCTCGGGACTCTTGGATTATTCATAAATGCGACCCGCCCCAAACTCCCTGAGTAGCATCTGAAGTCTCGTGAAGGTCATGGATCCGGAACAAAGTGTCAAGTGCACCAAGAAGGCTGATGGAAGTCCCCGGAAGCGGCTGACCAAAGGAGAAGCCATTCAGACTAGTGTTTCTTCCAGCGTCCCGTATCCAGGCAGCAGCACCAATGCTCCCTCAGAGAGTGCCACCCAGGAGCTCCTAACCCCGCAGCCTTTCTCGGGCCCCTCGGTGGTTCTTAGAGAAGGCTCTCAGGAGAAAACCGGCCAGCAGCAGAAGCCTCCCCGGAGGCCCTCCATCGAGGCCTCAGTCCACATCTCACAGTTTCCACAGCACCCTCTGACACCAGCATTCATGTCCCCTGGCAAACCAGAGCATCTCCTAGAGGGGTCTACGTGGCAGCTGGTTGACCCCATGAGACCTGGACCCTCAGGCTCCTTTGTGGCCCCTGGGCTGCATCCGCAGGGCCAGCTCATCCCATCCCATGCTTCCATCCTTCCTCCCGAGGACCTGCCTGGCATCCCTAAGGTCTTTGTGCCCCGTCCCTCCCAGGTCTCCCTGAAGCCCACAGAAGAGGCACATAAGAAAGAGAGGAAACCACAGAAGCCAGGGAAGTATATCTGCCAGTACTGCAGCCGGCCCTGTGCCAAGCCCAGTGTGCTCCAGAAGCACATTCGCTCCCACACGGGCGAGAGGCCCTACCCCTGTGGCCCCTGTGGCTTCTCCTTCAAAACCAAGAGTAACCTTTATAAGCACAGGAAGTCCCATGCCCACCGCATCAAAGCCGGTCTGGCTTCCGGCTCCGGCAGTGAGATGTACCCACCTGGGCTGGAGATGGAGAGGATCCCTGGGGAAGAGTTCGAGGAGCCTACCGAAGGAGAAAGCACAGACTCCGAGGAGGAAACCGGTACCACATCAGGTCCCCCCACAGAGGTTCTCCCCAAATCTAAGCACCCCCTGCTCTCCAGTGGCTTATACAGCTCCGGGAGCCACAGTTCCAGCCAGGAACGCTGCTCCCTGTCCCAGTCAAGCACTGCACCATCGCTTGAGGACCCCACCCCGTTTGCAGAAGCCTCATCGGAGCATCCCCTGACCCATAAACCCGAAGACACACACACCATCAAGCAGAAGCTGGCGCTCCGCCTGAGTGAGAGGAAGAAGCTGATTGAGGAGCAGACGTTCCTGAGCCCAGGGAGCAAAGGCAGCACGGAGTCTGGGTACTTCTCACGCTCTGAGAGCGCCGAGCAGCAGGTCAGCCCCCCTAACACCAATGCCAAGTCCTACGCAGAGATCATCTTTGGCAAGTGTGGGCGGATCGGGCAGCGGACTTCCATGCTGGCACCCACCTCCACCCAGCCCCTACTGCCCCTGTCCGCTGAAGACAAGCCCAGCTTGGTGCCCCTGTCTGTACCCCGGACACAGGTGATCGAACACATCACAAAGCTCATCACCATCAATGAGGCTGTGGTGGACACCAGTGAGATTGACAGTGTGAAGCCCAGGAGGAGTTCTCTGACCAGGCGCAGCAGCGTGGAGTCCCCGAAATCCAGCCTCTACCGGGAGTCACTATCATCCCATGGGGAGAAGACAAAGCCGGAACAATCGCTGTTGAGCCTCCAGCACCCGCCCAGCTCCACGCACCCTGTGCCTCTCCTGAGAAGCCACTCAATGCCTTCCGCAGCCTGCACCATCAGCACCCCCCACCATACCTTCCGGGGGAGCTACTCCTTCGACGACCACATTGCTGACCCCGAAACCCCCAGCCGCAGCAGTCCCATGTTTACCTCCCACCCGCGGATGCTGAAACGCCAGCCAGCCATTGAACTACCTTTGGGAGGTGAGTACAGTTCCGAGGAGCCTGGACCAAGCAGCAAAGACCCCACCTCCAAGCCCTCTGACGACCCAGAATCCAAGGAAAGCGACCTTACCAAAAAGACCAAGAAGGGGCTGAAAACAAAAGGCGTGAGCTATGAATGTACCATCTGTGGTGCTCGGTACAAAAAGAGAGATAACTATGAAGCTCATAAGAAGTACTACTGCTCTGAGCTCCAAATCACAAAAGTCCACTCTGCAGGTGCTCATGAAGTGGAAAAGACTCAGGCTGAGCCTGAGCCCTGGTCCCAGATGATGCATTATAAACTAGGGGCCACCTTGGAACTCACTCCATTGAGAAAAAGACGGAAGGAGAAGAGCCTTGGGGATGAGGAGGAGCCACCTGCCTTTGGCAGCCCTGGCCCATCAGACCCAGCTCGTGTCCTTCCCTTGGAGTCCACCAAGTCACCAGCAGAACCAAGCAAATCAGTTCCCTCCTTAGAGGGACCCACGAGCTTCCAGCCAAGGACTCCCAAGCCAGGGACTGGATCAGAACCAGGGAAGGAGAAGAGAAAAATGTCCAAAGAAATTTCTGTCATCCAGCACACCAGCTCCTTTGAGAAGTCTGACCCTCTGGAGCAGCCGAGCAGCCTGGAAGAAGAAAAGCCCGTGGCCCAGTTCTCATCCCCACCACCTGCCCCCCATGGACGCTCAGCTCACTCCCTGCAGCCGAGGTTGGTCCGCCAGCCCAACATTCAGGTTCCAGAGATCCTGGTGACAGAAGAGCCCGACAGGCCGGACACGGAGCCCGAGCCACCCCCAAAGGAGCCCGAGAAGACAGAGGAATTCCAGTGGCCCCAGCGCAGCCAGACGCTGGCACAGCTCCCAGCAGAGAAGCTGCCACCCAAGAAAAAGAGACTCCGCTTGGCCGAGATGGCACAGTCCTCGGGGGAGTCCAGCTTTGAGTCTTCCGTGCCTCTGTCTCGAAGCCCAAGCCAGGAGAGCAGCATCTCTCTGAGTGGTTCCAGCCGCTCGGCTTCCTTCGACAGGGAGGATCACGGAAAAGCTGACGCCCCTGGGCCCTCGTCAGACACTCGCTCCAAACCCCTGGGCACCCACATGCTGACTGTCCCCAGCCACCACCCACACGCCCGAGAGATGCGGAGGTCAGCTTCAGAGCAGAGCCCCAACGTGCCCCACTCCTCACACATGACTGAGACCCGAAGCAAATCCTTTGACTATGGCAGCTTGTCCCCGACAGGACCCTCTGTAACAGTGCCTGCAGCTCCGCCGCCCCCAGCCGCTCCACCAGAAAGAAGAAAATGCTTTCTGGTGAGACAGGCCTCCCTCAGCAGACCCCCAGAAGCAGAGCTGGAGGCCACCCCCAAGGGGAAACCAGAGAGCAGCGAGGAGCCCTCAGCCAGCAAGCCTCCCACCAAAAGCTCCGTGCCCCAGATCTCCGTGACTACCGTACAAGGGGGGCCCTCAGAAGGCAAGAGCCAGATACAGGACCGGCCCCCGCTGAGGTCCAGCCCACCCTTCACAGAAGCCCTGCAAGTGTTCCGACCTCCTGGCACCCAGCCGCCCCCACCGGTCTCCCTCTTCTCCTTGCAGCACCTCTTGCCTCAGGAGCCAGAACAGTCCTCTGAGTTCTTCCCCACTCAGGCAATGGCCAGCCTCCTCCCCTCGCCGTACTCCATGCCCCCCCTCGCACCTTCCTTGTTCCAAACTCCACTACTTCCGCTGCAGCCGACTGTGCTACACCCCAGCCAGCTCCATCTCCCCCAGCTCCTGCCTCACCCTGCAGACATCCCCTTCCGGCAGCCCCCTTCCTTCCTCCCCATGCCGTGCCCTGCCTCCTCAGCCCTCTCTGGATATTTCCTGCCTCTGCAATCCCAGTTTGCATTGCAGCTCCCTGGTGAACTAGAAAGCCACTTGCCCCCAGTCAAAACCAGCCTGGCCCCTCTGGCAACAGGACCTTCTGGCCCCTCCAGCAGCACAGAATATAGCAGTGACATCCAGCTGCCCCCTGTGACTCCCCCAGCTACCTCCCCAGCTCCCACATCAGCCCCAACATTGGCCCTGCCTGCCTGTCCAGATGCTATGGTGTCACTGGTCGTTCCCGTCCGCATCCAGACCCACATGCCGTCCTACGGGAGTGCCATGTACACCACCTTGTCTCAGATCTTGGTCACACAGTCTCCAGGCAGCTCAGCAAGTATGGCTCTTACCAAGTATGAGGAACCTTCCTCCAAAGGGATGACTGTGTGGGGGGCTGATGTATATGAGGCTGGGCCTGGACCATCTAGCATAAGCAAGGAGCAAAGCAGAGGTTTCCAGACACCATATCTGAGAGTGCCTGAGAGGAAAGGCACATCACTGTCCTCGGAGGGTACCCTGAGCCTGGAGGGGTGCTCATCCACAGCCGGTGGAAGCAAGCGTGTCCTCTCTCCCGCTGGCAGTCTTGAACTTACCATGGAAACCCAGCAGCAGAAAAGAGTAAAAGAGGAGGAGGCTTCCAAGGCAGATGAGAAACTGGAGCTGGTGAGCACCTGCAGTGTGGTGCTGACCGGTACAGAGGACAGGAAGAGGACAGAGAAGCCCTATGCGGGCAGCCAAGGCCAGAGCAGGAGGGAGGCAGAAACACTGTCCAGCTTGCCTTCAGATCCATCCGACCCAAAAGAGCTTTCTCCCCTCTCTCATCCCACATTGCCCCATGGGACAGCCCCAGGCTCAGAAGCTTTGAAAGAATATGCTCAACCATCTAGCAAAGCTCACCGAAGAGGGCTGCCTCCACTGAGTATAAAGAAAGAAGATCCAAAGGAACAGCCTGACCTCCCTCCCCTGGCACCCCCTAGCTCTCTGCCTCTGTCAGACACTTCCCCCAAACCAGCCAAATTGCAAGAAGGTACGGACTCAAAGAAGGTACTGCAGTTCCCCAGCCTCCACACGACCACTAATGTCAGTTGGTGCTATTTAAACTACATTAAGCCAAATCACATCCAGCATGCAGATAGGAGGTCCTCTGTTTACGCTGGTTGGTGCATAAGTTTGTACAACCCCAACCTTCCAGGGGTTTCCACTAAAGCTGCTTTGTCCCTTCTGAGATCTAAGCAGAAAGTGAGCAAAGAGACATACACCATGGCCACAGCTCCGCATCCTGAGGCAGGAAGGCTGGTGCCATCCAGCTCCCGAAAGCCCCGCATGACAGAGGTAAGTTCAGCCTTGTTCTAGTCATCGTGTCAAAGTTTGTGTTGAGCTTTTAAAGCCACATTGTCTTCTTCCTAAGTTTGTAGAATTAAAGCCAGCTTTGAGGGGCGGGACAGATTTTTCTCTCTGGGAGTTGTGACCTTATAAGGAAATATGTTCATTGAGTTTCTCTGCTCTTGTGTTCCTAACATAATTGGAATAATGTAATCAGGAAAGTCTCCCTACTTTCCCACAAGATTCCACTGTACTGTAGAAAGTTTAGTCTCAGCAAGTTAAAGAGCAATTCCACAAAGGATATAGTTGGGAAGTTTTATTGGTAGGATGCTTCTGCCAGTTTTAGAACTTTATTCCAGCCCTTTCCCATGGGAGTTCTCCCTTGCCCTACTAGTCTCTTTAAACTTTTCTTATTGTATCCGTGTCTGCTGTTTTTATCCTTCACATTCGATACAAAACACTCCTGAAACGTTCCCTTTCCTGTAAGATGGCAGCTGGAACTGGGCTGCAGTGCACCTCTCCACCTGTAGGAGGCAGTGACACTCCACAGTTTGAGCCATCTGTGCTACAGAGTAGCAGTAGGCTCTCAATGCAGCTCATATTTATTCCTTCATTGCCTCTGACCTGGACTACTTCAAGAGCTATGAAATAAAGTTTCCCAGCTAATTTAACAAGTTTGAAATTCAACAATTTCAATTTGTGTAAGAACACAACACTTTACACAGACAAGGCTATGCCGTGACCTGTGCTGGCCTAGTGTGACAAAACACCCCTACACAAGCAGCTTAAGGGAGAAAACATTTATTTTGGTTTATAGTTTCAGAATGACACAATTCATTGTGGCAGGAAAGGCATATGGAAGCTACCTGGTTGCAATGCCTCCATATTCAGATAGCAGAGAATGAATAAGAAGTAGAGCCAGGCTATAAATTTCTCAAGGTCCTTCCCACAACCAGGTCCTTCTCACATCCTCCAGTAAGGGTCCACCTCCTAAAGGTTAACAACCTTCCCAGACAACATCACCAGCTGATATGGGGACCTTTCACATTCAAACCATATATGGAATTTGTAGAGTGACCAGTGGTCTTGTTTGGTGCCAAGCCCTGTTCTGGACCCTGGGACCTAGTCACTGCTCACCTCCCCATGTAAAGCAGCATCACCTCCATTCTACAAATGAGGGAACCTGGGGTCAGAGGCTGAAGGCAGTCAAGGACCTGGGGCAAATATTGGGCAAATCCAGAATCTGAAACCAGACCTATCTGGTTGCAAAGAGCATCTATTTTGCTTTTTAGTTACCGGAGGAATGGAACTTTTGAAAGATAATTGCAAATTTAATGATGTATGATGTTCACAAGCAACCATTCCAACCAGGTGCTTTGACCAAGTACCACATAGATACAGGAACCCTGACTCCTATTGTAGACCTGGCAAGCAGACCTGCGTCTGCAGTTTCCTGAATGCTCATACTTTTTGCTTTCATCATGATGGTGAGAACTACATCAGAAGTGCCCTGAGCTCAGCTGATTATTCTTCACAAACTGTTTTCCGAATTTATTCTCTGATATTTTTGTCAGTCCACAGACATCTCTGAACAGGATTTCCACTTTTGCTGTAACTGCCATAAACTATGGCTATTACAGAGATGCTAGTGTAATAATACTCAAAACTTTTGGGGTGCCTGCTGTGTGCCAGATACTAAACTTTACTTTTGTTCTCATAACACCTAACTAGGGTATAGTAGGTAAAGAGATCAAAGTTCAGAGAGGCTAAGTAACTTGCATGGTGCCACACAGTAAATGGCAAAGATCAGACTCAGAACCAGAGCTCACTCCTATCCCCCTTTGAAACATGCCTGAGCTGTTCCTCTTCCCTGATGAGAGGTGTCAGAGGCAGAGAAGACAAAAAGAATGTTAGAGTTTTGTCTCTGCATTTGACAATCATTTCTTCATCCTGCTGCTTTTCTAAAATGAGCTAAAACCTGCAGACATTTCCTTGGAATTGTCAATTTTGTTCAACTTTTCCCTGCCCAAAGTCCACACATATCGCACATTGACATAACTGCATGATCTGTGAGCTGAGGCCTTTCTGCTACCCACCTCCCTCCTTCGCTTGCATGTCTCCAGTGATGGGAGACTCACTCCCACCCCCAGCACCACCGAGCCTGTGCCTGGATATAGTTCCTGTTTCTCTGACCACTCGGCTGACAGTTGTCAACCTTGTAGCTTCTTGTCTTCCCCTGGCTATTCTGAAAATGTCCTTTAAGCATTGGGAAACCTGGCTTAGCTGTGATCTGTTTGGCACCGGAACTCACTTCTCCTAGTTTCCAACCAGGTGTCCTTTAGCTGGGCACCAGCACCCTATGTGAAGGTGTACCTTCCCCCTGCCTCCGATTTAGAGAATAGTCTCAGGACACTGGAAAATGCTGAGACGTCCAGTGTCAGCCCTCCCCACGGAGTCAGGTCTCCCTGAGGCCCATTGCTCTGCAGAGAATGGGACCCCTGATCCCTCAGCCTTGATCTGGGTCCTGAGGATCTGTGGTTCCTGGTATTTGGTGCTGGTTCAGGTGAACCAGTGCTGGAAGCTGGAGACCTGGGCTTTTCTGCAGGCACGCCCTTAACCTGGTTGGCTGCTTTGGCTCTATGATCCGACAGTGGGAACGCCACAGTTCATCTGTGAGGCAGACCCAAGTCTTCATTTACTTCTTCAGCATTGTCTTTTTGATCCCCATTTTGAGTGCTGAGATGACCAAGGTGAATGAGACTATCCCCCAAGGCCAGCACAGAACACAAAGACCCACCCGTGCCTCTTGGAGGGAAAAGGATCATGAGAAGGGACCAAAATACAGCTTGGAGGGGACTTTGTCTCTTGCGGCCAGCCCTTGAATCTGTGGAGGGGAACTGGATGAAAAGCAGAAGGCCGTGTGGGCAGGTGTTTCGCACTTGACCCAGCATTACAAGGTTAACCAAAGCTTGGTTTTGTTCTCCTCTTCAGGTGCACCTCCCGTCACTGCTTTCCCCAGAGAGCCAGAAAGATCCAGCTAGAGTGGAGAAGGAAGAAAAGCAAGGGAAGGCAGAGGAGGGCACTCCCACTTCCAAGAGAGGAGAGCCAGCGAGGGTCAAGATCTTCGAAGGAGGGTAAGGTTCAGGCCTCGACTGCAGTCGGCTTCCTGTGTGGAGACCTCCCACCACCTACACACAGAGGTGGCTGGTAGCTCCTGGCTGTGTGGTGCCCACTGGTGCCTGCAGCTCCCACAGTGCCTCTCTGCATTGCAGGGCTCCCAGGCCATCTGTTTTGCAAATGCCACTGGGAATCCTTGGTAGGGATCTGAAGGAGCCGAGGTCTTTCTCCAGTGTTCACAGATCCTGTCCAGGTTCTCAGTCCGGTGTTGAGGTGATGAAGAGTCCCCCAGCTGCAGTCTGGACTATTGTTTCCTTTAGGGTGTATTGCCTCTGTCATGCCCAGAGCATCCTGGTCACATCCCATTTCTCATGGTGCCGAAGAGTCATTGCACACACCCTTCACACTATTCCCCGCCCTGTCCACTGGCAGGCCCGGGATTCATTGTTTGTGTTTTGAGTCTCATCCTTGGCTATTTTCCTGTGGTGTGCATCTTTGGGAACCTGCTGAGCTACAGGCCTCGGAGCTTGCCAGCCTAGGAAACATCCCCACTGTACCCCACCCTCATGTGCCCTGGGCTCTAGAAGAGCACCTGGCTTCAGATATACTTTGTGGAAGTTCTTTGTGCACTTTGTGTTCTGTGTGGCCACATGTCTGTGAGCAGGTACCGTGGTGTCTGTCTTGGGGTCCTGTGTCTGTGTCCCTGTTATAATCAGGGTGGTACCAATGCTATACAGTCCTGAAGACAGCAATCTGTGTGAGCCTCCGACAACGTGGGCCGTCCCTGGGGACTCTTGTTCTCCAGAACCTGCAAGTGTCTGATTCATGGGGTCACACAGTGACAGGTGTGGAAGTCTCTGGGGAAGTGGAATAGAGAAGTAAACTGCTCTGCTTCCCAGTTTGGCATTTGGTAGTGGCTAGAAGGGCTCTCAGGAGCAGGAAGTGGTTTTGACAAGGACAGGGTCAGGGATGGTGACCCTCCCTGAAGAACCCACAATACCAAAGGTGGCTCCTTTCACACTAACAGGACTCAGGTGCTGCAGCGCTGACCTCTTTCTACGTGGGAAAGGAGGCTGTCTGTGCCTGCCGTTTGGTTAGAGTGCCCTCCTGTGGCTGTGGACTCTCATGCCACCAGGCCCCAAACTCCAGGCTGGGGAGCTGTGCCTTCTTCCCTCCTGTTCCAGAACTGTCTGGGATCTGAGGGGCTATGTGGTAACTGGTGGTGTCAAGAATGCTTTCCCTTTATGGCATTCTGTGTGTGCACAAAGAGGCAGTCTCCTCTCGAGGGGAGGCCCGGCTCTGAACCCCCCTACTGCTGTGTACCTGAAGAAGCCTGAGTCCCTGGACATAAGGCTAGCAGGTGTCATCATCCCCCATCCAGCTATTTGATGAACACTTCCACCTCCATCTGAAAGATGAACCATCACCCGAGTCCCCTCCCTCCTTCCTAAGCCTTTGGGTCCCACGCAGGGTGTTGGCCCCACCCACTGTTTCAGTGTCTCCTTCTTTCAAAGACTGTCACCCCTGCTCCAGGTAGCAGGCCCACATACCTCTGTCCCACTTGTCCCCCCCCCCACCTCTCCGGTGTCGTCCCCCACTTCTGTGAAGAGGGTGGCAACAGGCTTGTGCCAATGTCGTAAGCCCCATGAGGCCAAGGACAGGTGTGGTTCCCACAAACTCATCACATGACACTGATGGGTCCCTCACCTGTGTCTGGATCTTGGTCTCCATCCGAAGCGCCTCACTCTGCTCTTGGATGGGGGGGGGGTCATCCTCATGCCTCTGTCTAGTCACATGGTATGAACAATCAGGTCCTTTCCACCCCAAGCTCAGCTGCCTACCCCATCCCCCATCCCACCCCACACCCTGGCTGTGCTGTGCCTCCTATCTGCTTCTGGTGGACCCTCTTCTTTTATGGGGTAAGTGTTACCCACTAGGAGTATTTGCTAATGTGGAAAAGGAGACATTTTAGGACACCTCTAACATCTCATGGATGGGACCAGAACTGACTGAGTCTCACCTGTCACCAAGGTGACAGGATCTTGAACACATCCTTAAGGCCCATCTTCTGTTCACACTGAAGCTTTTTCTTAGCCTCAGTGCTTTCTTCTTTTTCTTTTCTTAACACTTCCAACACCCTGTTTCACTGCATACATACTGGAGAAGGGTCTGTAATGAGCCTGCTCACTGAGTCCAGCGAAGGTCCAGAGAGGAAGGCAGGCAGGCAGGACCTGTGTGCTGGCTGCTAAAGCACCCTCCTGAGCCCTGGGCTCTCATCCACTGACTACAGAGAATTGTGTAGTCTCAGACCTTGGGAGTTGGGAGGGACAATCTCAGCCATATCTATGCCTGGGAAAACTAAAACATTCAGTGGGTAGCACTGGTGGGATTCTGGTCTGTTTTCCATGCACCTGCCACTGGTTAGTTTTCTCCATGGTGTCCGTGCAGGTACAAAATGAGCCTGTTCACATGATAAGCTAATAAGCCAAGTGCCAAAAGGCAGGTTCTGTGTGTGTCCAGCTTCCTCGAGTCCACCAGCCTCATTCCCTTCCCCTTTTTCTTGACCCTCAGTCTGGCAGCTGATCAATTAGTCAGTCCATCATGGAGGATAGACTTAATCCATGCCTCGTGGGTGTTTTGGGCTAGAAGTTACAGCGACCCACTGCCATCCAGTACCTAGGGCACTCGTGGACCAGACCGAGGCAGCAATACAAAGCCTGTTGCTGAGGTAGGGACCTGTAGAGCTGAGCTGTCCGCAGCGGTCATGGAGGGCTTCCCGGAGCTGCAGGGCCAGGCTGGGTGGTGTGTACAGGGCAGTGTGACAGCCGGCTGATATACGAAGTCATATATACCTAGAGTCAGAGCTCTCTAGGTGACCACTGAGACCCACTCTCGCCAAGATTGTCTCCTGTTGACATCATCCAACTCTTTGGCTCCAGCCCTCTCTTCACAGCTGCTTCGACATCTAGGACCACAGCTGGCCCTCGCTCCTGAGCTCCTGGCTTTTGCTTTGGATGCCCCTGGCGTCTTCCCCTGTGAGGCCCACTGCTCCTCAAACTCAGCACAGCCAAACAAGCCTTGTGCTTCCCATGCACAGTGTCTTAATTACTTCTCCAATGCTATAAAGAGACTGTGACCAAAGCAGTTTATAAAATAAAGCCTTGGATTAGGGACGTGTTTACAGTTTCAGAGAGTGAGTCCCTGACCATCATGGCAGCAGGCAGGAGGCATGGTGCTGGGAATACCCATGGGCACTGTGCTGGATCACACCCAGCACCCTGCGTTTGCCTCAGTGTTGTGGAAGAGCTCTCTCTGTGAAGCAGTGTTTGCACACACAGAGTTATATTGTTCCCTGAGTGCAATGACTACATTGTTCTAACTCAAGTGCCTTTGCTGCAAGGGAAGCTGGGAACTCCGCCCTGTGGCTGGCATGGAAGAAGCTCCTGGGATGGATAGGAAGTACCTGGCTGACAACAGTGCCTGTCCATGCCCTGACCAGGTTGGCTGTGTGTGCTGAGGTCTGAGGAAGTGGTGAATGGAGCTAGTGAGGTTCAGGGAGGCCAGGTCCATTAGGGGAGGCCCTCGGAGAGCTGGCCATGAGAAGGGAACGGCCAGCCTCAGCTCGGAACTGGCACACAGGGAAGAGATGCCCCAGCCTCGCTGTGAGCTGAGCTCTGTACTCCCTAAGGGTAGAGTAGGGAGGCTCACAGACTCACCCCCTCACCCATACGCCTGTGTCAGAAGGACCCAGATGCCTTGCTGAGGAAAGAAGCTTTTGTTCCCAGGGAAAGCTCCCACCCCATCCCTCTCAGCCCGTCAGCACCTCACTTCATTCATATAAGCACACCCAAGTTTGTTTCCACTCCAGAATCATTCCTTGGATAGCTAGGTTTCACTACTTGTTTTAAAATAAATAAATAAAAATAAACCTTCCAGAGTGGGACTAGAGAGATGGCTCAGCAGTTAAGAGCACTTGATGCTGGGTTCAGTTTCGACATGGTGGCTAACAATGGCCCATAAGTTCCAGGGGATCCAATGCCTTCTTCTGGCCTCTTCAGGCACCAGGCATGCACATGGTGCACGTATGTACATATACTTATATATACGCACAAAATAAAAATAAGTGAGTAAGTAGGGGCTGGAGAGATGGCTCAGCAGTTTAGAGCACCTGCTGTTCTTCCAGAGGACAGGGGTTTGGTTCCCAACACCCACACGGTGGCTCACAACCATCCAGTATCAAAAACTCCAGCTCCAGGGTATCCAATGCCTTCTTCTGGCCTCTGTGGGTACCAGGCGTGCAGATAATGTATGTACATACATGAAGGCAAAATACTCATACATATAAAATAAAAATCTTGAAATACAAAACAAAACAACCTCCCAGAGGTTGGCTCTGGAACACCTCCACTCCTTTCCCGTCGTGCCCAGCCCCATTCCAGGGAGCCTGGGGCCTCTCCTACCTTGACAGTGGCTTTGTCAAGGTCAACAGTGACCTACCTGTACCTTGCAGAGGTTAAGGCTCACTCCCAGTCTTTTCTGGCCTTCAGCAGTGGGCAAAGCTGACCCCTCCTTCCTCCTCGCTGAGGGCTGGGGAGTGAGGTCTCGGAACCCCCACTCGGGCTGGGCTAGCTCTTTCCTGTTTCTCTTGATGTCCTCCTGTCTGATCATTCCATCTCTCCTGGGGAATGTGACATGTGTTTTGGAGTAAACTCATGGGTATCAAGGCAGTGAAGACCGTGGGATGTTGAGAGTCTAAAGGGACATTTAATGTTATGTCCGTGTTACCATTAGATCTTGAGGATAATGTCAGGTCTTCCAGAAGCCAGTGGGGAGAGCCATGGCAGGGGCAGTGGGGTGGGAGCCATGAGACTCCAGCCAAGAGAACAAGGAAGGTTGAGATGAAGTTAGTTACCTGGAGTGGGGTCCCAATAACTTCTAGGCACACGGCAGGGCAGAAGTGAACAGAAGAACCAAGTTAGGAGAGAGGGTATCTGACCCTGGGGACAATGGGGAGCATGCAAATTTGAGAGCACAGTCCTATATCCACATGAGGATCTTAGGGGAGGCATTGGCAATTGCCACCTTATCCTGGCTCTCAACAAACAGGCCTGAGCTGGAAATAGACACGTGGGACGGACTTGTCAGTGTGCAGATGAAACTTGAGGCTCTGACTAGATTGGGTTACCTGGGGAGATGGAGAAAAGAGACCAGGAAAGAGCATCCAGAAGGAGCCTGGATGCACTGGCATCAGAAGGAGAGTCTGAGAAGGGTAACAAGAGTGGCAGGGTCCCCAAAGCCAAATGGAGTCCTAGAAGCCAAGAACAGGCTGTTCGTGGATGGAGGGCTCAGCTAAGTAGTACACTACCTACAGGCCCAGGGAGGTGGGGACAGGCAACTGTCTGCTAGATAGAGCCTCGTGGGGGACACTAGTGGCCGTGATGGGAGCTGTTTCCATAGTGATGGATTCCCTATGGCCCAGGCTAAAATGAGGAATGGAGACAGTGTATGTAAGCCCCTGTCCTAAAAGGATGAATAAAGAAGGAGACAGCCAAGACAGGGAGGGATGGCTTCTGGAGGGGCTGTGAGGCTGAGCAGGACCTTCATGTTTGTTTGGATCTTCATGGGTGTGTGTGTGTGTGTGTGTGTGTGTGTGTGTGTGTGTGTGTGTGTGTGTGTGTAGATGGGGTTGTGCATACATGTTCACACACACAGCTAAAGGTGGTTGACAGAAATAGCTGATATTGGGGAGCGAGGAGTGGAGTGCAGGAGCAGCGTGAGGAAGGATGTTTCTGTGGTGGTGACAGCGAAGGTGTCCTCTGTCCTCTCTTCCTGCAGTTTCAGTTGGGTTGGTTCTATGCTTTCCCCCGGTAACTGCTTGGGTTGGTCAAATCTTTTCCATCCACTCATTTCTTTGCAATTCCTAAAGTTGTATTGCCAGTTTTCTCTCTCATTCTTCAGGTAAAAATACCACAGGATTAGTGTACTGATATGAGGGGATAGGGGAGAGAGGAGGAGGGAGGAAGGGACGGAAGGATGGAACGTTTCCCATGATGATGTTCATATTCACTACCACTTCGCTGGACTTGGAATCGCCTAGGAGGCACATTTCGGGATGTGTTGATGAGACACTCCAGGGGTGTCTAGCTGACGAGGGAAGACCCACATAAACACAGATGGTAGCTCCCATGGGCCAGGAGCTCTGACTGGGAAGGGGCAGGGGCAGAGCTGAGGGTCCCAGCGTTCGTTTCTCTCTGCCCTGACTGCACAGGCCACGTGAGCAGCCCTCCCACGACAGGTTGTTTCCACTGCCCTCCCTCTCGACATTGATTCTTGCCAGATACTTGGTCACAGTGACAAAGATCACTAATATGTCCCCCATCTTTAGTAAGTGACAGCTAGTAGGCTGATTTGAAAAACAAAAACTTAGCGGTGCCACTTTCTTCCAAAGAGTTCTTCAGTGAAGGCCTCGGCTTCATCTGTTCCCAGGTCTGTGTGGAGGCGCCTTTCTAACCTCCCAAGGCTCAGAAGGGCACACACGGGAGTGAGTGCCAGAGTGGATGCTGAGGCTGTCTCCATACTTCCCGGCACACAGAAGCGCTCAGTAGAAGTGGCACTTCCCTCGGTTTCCTTATTCCTTCCTTCTGCCAGCTTGATTCCCACTCATCCAGACCCACAGGCTCTTTCTGCCAGCTCAGCCAGAGCATTTATGGCCTTGTGCGGACAAACCCTTCAAAGGGCAGGAAAACTCAACTTTTTCTGTAATTGTGTGAGCCACAGACAATGGGAACAAGTCAGCCAAGGGCATGTGGCTCTGGAGACAGATGGAGTGTCTGGAGCCAGGGTTGAGCATGGGTACCTGAATTTTCTCAGTCGTGACTCACAGGCAACACTCACTTTTCCCATCTTTGAGTCTCTTTGGAAACAAGGGCTTGAAGTCTCAGGCTGTGGGCCCTGGATCTGGAGACTCACCAGGTGGTAATCTTTCTGCGAGGGTCACTTTTCCAGGTTGTAATTGAAAGAGGTGGGATAAAGCTTGGGCTTGGAGTTTTGGGGACCTGTCAGTGAGTTCCTACTCTGCCGTTTTTTAGCTCTGTGGTCCTCTGCAATGCTGGGCTCTTTGTGAGCCTCCGTTTCTCATCATACAGTGATGATGGCCTGGAGGTTTGGTTGAGCTGTCTGTCAGTCATGATGGGTCTTGTGGGGCCTCTCCAGCCCCTGTTGCCAATGAGCTGCCTGAGTTCTGAGAACCACAGAGCTCAATGCTGGAAACAGGGATCAGAGGGAGCTTACAAGAAAAGACATTTGAACCACAGTCCCCATGTAGAAGAGCTAGTTCTCTGTGAAGATCAAGACTCCCATAAGCCCTTCAACAGGATGCCCCCTCCTGCACGAGAGCCTCGGGAAGACGGCACTCCCTGAAATGAAGCGTCTGGGGAAAAGGGTTCCAAGAACAGGGTCTGGTTTCCTTGAAAATACACAGCTAAGGAGACAAAAAGATGCCAAGCCCCTTGGGGAGCGGAGTCACAGCCCCCACAACCTCAGAAAACCCATAGTTCCCTGGGCTCCAGGTCAGCCTCCTGCCATGCCTCCCATGCTGTGCCCACGGGTCACAAGTCTTACGGGTTATCCCCACTCACCTGCAGAGATGCTCATGAGTGGCATTCTTTTTTTTTTAATTTAACATAATTTCTTTATTGATTCTTTGGAAATTTTACATCATGCACCCTAATTCCACTCACCTCCCAGTCCCCCTATCTCCTTCCCTCACCCCTGCAGTGCCCCTCTGAAAGAAAATTAAAAAAAAAAAATCAAACCAAAGCAAGCAAACAAACAAAAACCCTCTTTGCTTCTCCATTTTTCCCGCCTCTCCAACACCTCTTCGTTCGTCCTGGTGGCATTGGGAGCTGCAGTGTGTCCCACAGTAGACCCTTTTGTCTATCAGCTTTGCTTGGAAATGTTCATTGTAATGAGTCACTGGTCTGGTTCAAGACCTCTGGTTTCTGGTACAGCATCACCACTGGATCCTCACCGAAACTCCTCTGGGATATCTCCCCTTGCCCAACTGCCACCCCGAGTTATGGAGATCCTGTGGGTATCATTCCACAGGACCAGCCCCTTCACAAGTTCCAGCAGGTCCTAGATGGGGTAGATGGTTAGCACCAACCCAAGGCCCAGCTGTGGGCCTGGGTGGTAGCTGAAGTGGTCAGTCTGGGCCACTGTGGCAGCCCCCCTCAGGTGAAGGGTGGAACCAGATCCCCTATGCCTATGCCAACAGAGCTGGCTCAGCATGGCCCTCTGATTTCATCACTCATGGTTCCTAGGGCCCCCTGAGGTGACACAGGCCACAGACATCAACACAAACCCCAGCTGCAGCGGGATCACAGACCCAGACATGGGCCAGACAGCATTCCAGCTCTGGCTGGAAACACAGGCCACTCAGATCAGGATACTTGGGTTACAGCATGGTACCCAGACACCAACAAGGTCTTAGGTTGTGGCCCCAACCCCGGGCTTCTCTATGACCTTTGCTGGCAACACAGGCCTCAGACTTCAACATAGACCCCACCTGCTATAGGACCATTGACCCAGACATGGTCCTCGGCAACAACCAGGTCTAGATGTCACCATTGGCCCAGGTGGCAGTGCAGGCCTCTCAGATCAGCAAGGCCCTCAGACACTAACATGGCCCCAGACCTCAGGCATCTGCACAGCCTTCAATGGTAACAGGATCCAGACGTGGTCCTCAGATGCAGCTCCAGCCAAATGTCACCATGGCATTAGGTAGCAGCATAGACCACTCAGATCTGTATGGCCCTGGCTGCACCATGGACTCAGACAGCTGACCTGACCCCAAGCATCCATATGGCCCTTGGTGGCAATAGGAGCCACAGATGCCAACCCAGACCCTGGCTGCTATAGGAAAATGGACCCAGACATTAAGTGGCATTCTTGATTGAAAGCACCTGAGACCCTTGGTCAGCTACCTCTCTGCCAGGTCTGGCTCTTTGGTCCTGTCTGCAGGGATACATCTATATTATTTTGTTTTGTGGCCTTGTAGATACCTTGAGGTCAAGGTCAGAGTCCTGTGGCTTTTCACCAGCCCCAGACTCAGGGTCTAGGACTGTTGGCACTCTATGGAAAGCTGACTTAGATGTACAGAATAGAGTCCTCTGCTGGCCAATGGGCTCTGTACCTGTGTGGAAGTCCTAGCCCAGCAGGACTAAGGCTGGTGGGCACATTCAATAACCCCCACCTGGGAGGACATCAAGACATGGTGTCACTTCTTCAGAATCCTGATCAGAGAGGAAGCTGAGATGTTTCCAGATCTGATGTGAACACCCCACTGGCCCCAGAGCCCCAGCCATTCCCCTCTCAAACCTTTAAAAGCTCATCAAGAGCTATGTTGGCTGCTGAATATTTTTAACAGACACATGGCTCAGCTTTAACAGACACCTGCTCCTCCCCTCCAGACATCTTTCCCTTATGAGCCTCTCTGGGGTCAATCAGTTCACTGTGGCTGCAGCTCCCTAAGCATGCTGACCGCTGGGCACTGGCCCTGAACTTCACTTCACAGACAAAGGCTGCTCTCAGTTCCCGAGACACCCTGTGTGCATGTCTTCAGTCGCATCTTCTTGCTCGGCGTGATTGTACCCAAGTTACCAGACTTTCCAAAAGGTCATAATAAAATTGGGGAACCGAAAAGCCTTTATGTATCCAAAATTGGAAGAGAAGCAAGAGCTTTATGATGAAACCTGAATGGTGTGTGGAAAAGTCAACAACACAAGTACAGTGTAGCCTGGGAGCATCTCTGCTTCAGAAGGTAGCCTAGAGGCCATGACATCCATCTCCTTATTCAAGAGAGTGACATAACTCAGCAGAGAGAAAAGCCATGAGCTTGAATAGTTAGATGTACCCTCAAATACTCAGCTGTGTGGCCTTGGGGAAATTACCTCAAGCTAGCTTAGTTCTAGGTTGGGTCTCTGTCTCCTTGAATTTTATTTGTCTTACACAGTTTTTTTTTTTTTTTTAAGACATGATTACACAGCCTTTCAGCTCCTGAACTGTGTAGAGAGGTGACCTGGGTTCAAATTCTAGCTCCACTAGCCACTCAGTAACTTGTCTTCTCAGGGTAAATGGGAGTTGGTAGAGCCCACAGCTCATTGGAGTGCCATGTGATCTGAATGAGGTAACATCTGAACTCTTCAAAAAAGCAGTTGGCACCCAGTAAAAGCTATATGAGTTTGCTGACATTTTTAGTTGTTATTTTTCTTCATTCTGGATTTGTGGTTTTCTCGTGTCACCTTTGGCAGGACGGCAGCAGCCCCTGACCCTTCAGAGAGAGCACATGCCACGCCTTCCGCTTCTCACAGTCCTCTCTGTGCACCTCCCCCACCTCTGCTGTGCTTGATCCTGAGCCCAGCCCACCCTCCACTTGGTCTTTGGGATGATTGTAGGCCCCGTGAAGAAACGCGCCTCCATTGGACAGCTCTGTGATGGTTTGGGCAAGCTTATCTGCCAACAGCCGGTTGGTTCATGGTCATAGTTCCCGCCTATCTGTCTACCTGGCTGGTGAGGTGGAGAGGACAGGATTTGTGACAGTGCTGTGCGGTTGCTGCGTCTTTGTCATATGCAGAGCCTGCCGAGAAGGTCACCTCATCCTGACACGCCGTCTCATTCCCACCGCACCGCACTGCTCTCCTGGAACCCGAGGAAGGAGGATGTACGCCTCCTCTGGGCTTTGTGTCAAACACCTGTCAGCTTAGTGGAAGTTTCAGGGCTTGGAAACCCCTCCAGAGAGTCTAGAGCCACAACCCAAGGTGTCACATGCACTGATCGTCCAGACAAGCAGTTCATTGTCACCAGCCAAGTGCAGGAGGGGACCTCAGTCTAAGAGCTATTGTGTCATATGTCATAGCAACAAGGTCAGAGCTGGCTCTCTGTCCGTCCTTCTCCACTCACAGCTGCCTCGTGGCTTTGAGCACGATGACATCTTCACTGTTTCCACCCACTTTGATTAGCGGAATGAAGTCCTCCTGGCTAGCGGCTGCCTGGGAAGCTCTCTTTGCTTTGGAGTCTCTAGGCTCAGAGCTACAGGGGAACTAGAAAACAGCTGCCCAGGAAGTGCTTGGCAGCCACACACACACACACACCACACACACACACACACACACACACACACACACACACACACACACACACACACCATCCACCTATTATTACCCAGCTCCAGACTGGAGGACAAGAGGCTACTTCTTCCCACCCTGGGAGGGCTTGGAAGCTCCAGAGTGGAGCCTGCTCTGCTGAACCCCCACCACCTGGCTCAACAGCCTCCCCCCCCCCCCCCCCCCCGATCTCAGAAAGTCAGAGTGCCTGGTCTTAAGACAGATAACACATGCCAAATTCCTAGAGCTGCTCATCCAGACTGCAGCAGACAGGTAGACAGTAGGGTTTAGAAAAGCTACTTGGGTCCCCAGAGTCATAAGTCACCTACATCAGGTCTGCCAGCAGTAGACTGTCCTGCAGCCACCTAACAGACAGAGGGTCAGCCACTCATCCCCTTTGTCTCTGGCCTCCAAGGGAAAGTATCCAGGACAGGAGGGGGTGGCCGGCAGCTGGGAGGCAGGTCCACGCTCCAGGGTTCCCCTTGCTTCTCTCCTCTCCAGCCCTGGCTTTCTGCAGCCGCCAATACCCGGATGTTCCAGCCCAAGCTTGGGTTTCAGGAAAGGCTGGGTGGACAGCAATGTTGTTCTTCCCTGTCTGCAGCACAGCAGGTCCCAAAGTCACTGGGAAACTACGTTCAGTACCTTCCGAGAGTGGGCAGCGGGTCTGCGTGGCAGCTGGGTGCTAAGGGGGAAGATCATCACTGGGCCATCTTGACCATGTCAGTTAAGCTCTTGGGTCTTGGTTACCTTTTCTGTACCAGAGTAAAAGGACTGGGGGCTGAGAGGGAGGAGGGTGGATAATATCCAGCCTGTAAAGGGCTTCAGATTGCCAAGGAATGAGGATTGACTGGTCCTGAGGAAGGAGAGGTGATCTGCCTATGGTCACCCAGCAAGTTCTAGTAAAAGCCAGAGGTTAGACCCAAGTCTTTCTGGCCTCTACCCTATGCTCATTTTCACTCTCATTAGAAAGTGGAAGCATCTGGGCATAGCAGTGCATGCTTATAAACAGTTAGGACTGAAGACTTGGGGCTAGCCTGGGCTATATAGTTAAGACAGAAAACATAAGAGGGCACTGTTTGTTGGGAGGAAAGGAACCAGCCAGAGCAGGGACAGGAGGACAGGGTATATAGGGGAGAGGGAACAAAGTATAATGCGTAAGTCTGAAAATGCCACGTTGATGCTCATGATTTTGTATGCTAACTGAAAATTCAATTTAAAAGAACAAAAGAAAAGCATAGGCATGTTCATTCAACCTTGTGCATGGTGAAGGAGCCTTCAGCATTAGCTGAAACCTGCATTTGAGGGCTCGTGGGGTAGGAAATCAGTGCTGAGTCTGACCCTAGCATACTCAAACAGAGGTGCTGGCAGTTGTCCTGACCTGTAACTTGTGAGCCTTTCTGAGCACTTGTGGGCACCAAGTGGTACCCCGCCAGACTCTGGGATTGCTCCAGTGAACATGGGTGACTGGTAGGAGGGAGCTGACCTAAACAGGGTGGGTGCTGGGTTCAGGCAGAGGAAGGACTGGCCTGCATTGACAGAAAGTCGTTCCACAAAGCTAACCGAGCCACGGTCTCAGCCTTCAAAGAGCTGGCAAGTCACGGGGTCTCTGTGTTCAACCAAGGTTGCCTCTTCAAAACCCCTGACTATCCTCAGGCCCTCCCTGCCCCTTTCTGAACCATCTTCCGTGGGCTTCCAAACCTTAGGCCTGTCCTCAGCTCTTATTGCTCTGGCCTTGCTCTGCGTGAGGCAGGTTAAACCAGCATTGTGTCTGCACACCCTTCCCCTGGGCCTCCCAGGCCTCTTCCTATGGCAGCCTTCTTGAGTGGCTTTCCATTCTTTTGCCTGGTCACCCTCCTCTTCACAAATCTACAGAATTGTGCATCCATAGGTTCCAGCCATGTTCGAGCTAGGTCTGCACATCTTTCTCACCCTTATCTTATTAAAATGAAGGCCCTCTGCCAGGTGGTGGTGGCAGCGGTGGCGGCGGCGGTGGCACACGCCTTTAATCCCAGCACTCAGGAGGAAGAGGCAGGAAGATCTCTATGAGTTCGAGGCCAGCCTGGTCTACAGAGCAAGTTCTAGAACAACCAGGACTATTACACAGAAAAGCCTTGTCTTGAAAATAAGTAGATAGATGGATGGATGGATGGATGGATGGATGGATGGATGGATGGATGGATGGATAAATATGAAGGCCTTCATTGCCTCACTCCCAGCCTGTGAATGGTCTCAAGAACAAGTCAAGTGGAAACTTCAGATGTCTGTTTATCCCTCATTCTGACCCCTCCTCTATAGAGACACCACCAAGGACTGTAGAGTACACACCCAGAATACCCCGTATTTCCTGTCTTAGTGCCTCCCCAGTCTCCACCATCCCACAGCACAGGATGGTTGCCTCTTGTTGAGATTTTGTTTATCTGTAACATACCTTCAAGCAGGTCCGGACTCTTTCAGCTGGCCAGTGGTGGTGGTGCAGCCTGTACCACCTGTCTGGTCTCCAGCTCCCCACAACTTTTAACATCTCTTCTGCCTCCCTCCGTCCTTCCCCCCCATTCCTAGCCCTGGCTCTCCCCACGTGCTGCCCAGTAGATGGCGCCCAACTCCTACAGTGCATGACCAGGTGGTGTAAGAATCCCTTTGAAAACCTCTCTCTACAAAGACTGCATACAAAGACATACTTTAATGTGATATGGAGGAAGACGTGAAGGGACCGGGGGTCGAGTGGACTGACACTTAGAGTCACCGCTGAGTTGCCATGAGCAGAGTAAAACTCACATAGGAGGAGATCATCAGAATGGCTGTAGGGCTCTGTGGGGAACAGCAGTGTGACATGGAAGGATGGTTAGAGACGAGTGAGTGTCATGGACCCACTGAGAAGAGCCAATCGGAGGCTGGTGGCAGGTGACAGAGAGCCTACAGCACACAGTCATCCTCACCCCTGGGAAAGGTGCCTGTGTTAGCTTGATTCCCCTGGAGACTACATCCCAGAGACACAGGGAACCGTGAGGATGAAGGCAAAGTGCTGTGACTTCGAAGGCCAACCCCTACATTGTACCCAGGGTACTCTGGGTATTCTCCTTCATTGCCCACCATGGCCTGCTGTTCTTTCTTTTGGACACAGGATATATATGTGGAGTGTGGTTTGTGGGGTGAGGGTGTGAGAGTGGAGGTGTGAGTGTGCTTGAACAGTGTGTGTCTGTGGGTATGAGAGTGTAAGGGTGACTGAAGGTGGAGGCTGTGTGGCTGTTGGTGTGAGAGTGTAAGGGTGACTGGGGGTGAGGTATGCATGAGCGTGAGGGAATGTGGGTATTTGGGATGTGTGATTGTGGGTATGAGGGTGTGAATGTGACTGAGGGTGAGCAGTATGTGATCCTGGCTGTAAGGGTATGGAGGTGACTATGGGGGTTTGGGAGTGTGTAGTTGTGGGTGTGAATGTGGGTGTGTGAGGAGTATGTGGTTGTTTTGTGAGATGTGAGTGTGGCTATGGGTGTGTGAGGAGTGTGTGGTTATTTTGTGAGGTGTAAGTGCGACTGTGGGTGTGTGAGGAATGTGTGGTTGTTTTGTGAGGTGTGAGTGCGACTGTGGGTGTGTGAGGAGTGTGTGGTTGTGGGTGTGTAGGCATGGAATGTGAGACGATCTTCCCTCTGCTGCCTGTAGCTCCCTATTCAGAGGCCCTCTCCAGAGTCCACCCTTGTCACATCTCTTAGCCCTGAGCTGCCAGTTGAGCAGTCTGGAGTCTTAGTTTGTGCCATCTCTGCATCCACGTGCCCCTCTCCAGGGAGGACAGATGATGGGCAATTCTTGTCGAGGACACTGAGGAGACATGTTCCCTCCTGCCAATGTCTTAGAGTGGTCCCTGGTTTGTGAGTCAGGAGCTTGCCCCCTGGGTCTTCCCGAACCATCCCTCCTGCTCTTCCTCACAGCTTCTCTACCTCACCCGGACACCTGCACACAGATAGCCTTTGCCCACAAAGCTGGCCACCTGGCTGTCTCTGTGACACTTGTGGGCATCTTTCTCAGTGAGGAAATAGCGTTTTGACTTGGGGTCTGAGGCATCTGCAGCCTGAGCAAGTGGGCTGCTTCCTCAAGAGGCTGCGAGCTGGTGACCTCCCTGACCTGCTGGGAGTAATCTAGGTCCCACATAACTTGTAGCTCAGTCAAAATGGGGTGAGGAAGAGAGCTCAGAGACCCTGGCTCACAGTCTGTACCCGGGAAAACAGTGGTGGCCCCTGTGCCTGCCTCGTAGAAGTGTCTGGGTGGCTTCCTGATCAGCTGCCTTCTCTTTCGTTGCCCCTTGTGGGGAGATGGGCAGCTTGGTGTGGGAATGCTCAGATCTGGTTCAGCCTTTCTGACTAGGTGCTCGGGTGGGTGTCTCACCCTCTCGGAGCCGCTTCAGCTCTTCCTTGTGAGGCGACGGTGACTTAACTCAGCTTGATGAATAGCAGCGGCTGTTGCTTTAAGAGTTTTTCTCTCTGTGTGGCTCTGGTGGCCTCCAGTGGTGGTTCTCTGTGGCAGAGCCATGGCAGCAGGTGGCTGTGGGAAGGCAGCCAGCAGGGAATCTGCAACTTGGGCATCCTTTGCTTTCTTGCCAGGAAAAATTGGCGCCTGTGGCTCTGGGGAAAGGGAAGACGCCATCCCACCTCTCTGACCCTGGGCTGCAGGGGTCCGTGGTGGATCCTCAGGGCTAACCGAGCCCATTCAGCTCTGTAGTCCTCTGTTCCTCATCCTCCTCTCCCAGTGTCCAAACCTGGCTGGATGCAGCTAGGGAGCACACTCACTCATCCTCTGAGGTGGGACTCTGCCTCTTTGCCTTTTTTGGTTTTTTTTTTTTTCCTTTACATGACACCTGTTGCTCACAGGTACAAATCAAATGAAGAGTATATATATGTTCGAGGCCGCGGCCGAGGGAAATATGTTTGTGAGGAATGTGGAATTCGCTGCAAGAAACCCAGCATGCTGAAGAAGCACATCCGCACCCACACTGACGTCCGGCCCTATGTGTGCAAGCACTGTCACTTTGCTTTTAAAACCAAAGGTAAGAGACAGTCAGCTGGGGCACCACCCTGCCCACGGCAGCACAGAGCCCTCTGCCTGGGGGCCTGGAGTACCCCCACATCCTGAGCTCCCACTCCACTTGGTACCCACGGCAGAGCAGCGGCTCCAGACTGGTCAGTGACGCCCACAGCGGTCACAGTCAAGACCTGGACCCCTGCACACAAGCTGCTGCCCATCCTCTGCAGCATCTAGCCCACACTTGGTGGTTCTCTGTAGATCATCACCCTTCCTTTGCATGCCTTCCATGGATCTGACGACCTCTGGCATGCACACCCGTCACAGTCACTCTCGCCTTGGCGATCCATTCCACGTGGAGCCACACAACATCCTTGCGTGTTCACCTTTCTCCACTTCTCACCACACCTAGCATTCTCTGATCCACCCGGCTTCTCTGCAGCATCCAGCCTAGGGCCCAGCTGCAACCTACCCTCACCCCCCATCCTGAAGGTCTATCACTTCGGCTTCCAGCCACGCGCCCACAGCAGAGTCAGGATGGGGTCTGGCCATCATCCATGAGAGGAACGGACTGGTTGTGGAGGGCATGCATCTCAGAGAACTATGATGGGTGATGGTGGACTGGGCCTGCGACAGTCTCCAGGCCCTGGTGGGACAAGCATGGTTCATAAGGTTCTTAGATGGGGCACATCCCTTGCTGGGAGGTCCTATAGCTTGCTCACAGAGAAAGACAGCAAGCCTTGCCAGGAAGTTGGGGTGCTCAGCACCCTAGGCAGGTTTTGCCTCTTGCACTTTGCAGACTCCTGTGTTTGGACATGAGGGCCCTGTCTTCTCTTCTGAGCTCACTAGGGGAGGAGCCGCAGAGGGCTCCAGAGACTTTGGCGTTCAGCTTGTCTTGTCTTCCTTAACACAAGAGGCAGAGCAGCCACTGTGGACAGGAGGGAGCTGAGCCCTCTCGCTTCCTGGCACCTTCTGCTCTTGCCGAACTAGGCCAGGGGTTATTTGTCATATTCCCTGCCTCAGTGGCCTCCTTTCTGGCATGTTCCACTTCTCTTTTCTTAACCGTTAGCTGACCCCTGCCCTCCTCGGTCTTCTCACTATCATCTTCGAGCTGAGCTCACTGTTTCCCATCGAGGTTTGGAGTTGGACAGAGATGCCTACACTTCCACTTCCTTTTCTGGGTCCTCTTTCTTAGCCTCTCAGAAACAATGTCTTAAAGGGTGCTAAGAAAACAATCAGACAGGAGCCCTGCCAGCTTAGCATGTGTGGGCCCTCTGTCCACACCTACCTCCAGTCCCACTCCTCCTGGGGTTTTGTGGAAGCGAGTTGGGAATCACTGACAAGGAAGTCTTTTACTTAGAAAGTGGAGAACTTCTTGAGTGGGCCAGAAGAGACCACAAATGCTTCAGCCCCCGTCCCAAGGACACAAGGCCCTCATCCTCCTCCCTCCATTGATTGAAGCAACCTTTAAGTGGCCAAGAAATGTGGTTCCTCTTCCAGATGTGTCTAAGGACCTGAACTGTCCTCAGCCTGAAGAGCCCTGAGGAAGCTTCCCGCTTTGGGATGCCTGCCATGCACCCCAGGCCCCTGAGTAGCTTCCACTTAGTCCCTTGGCCTCACTCATTCTGGAAGCTCTGGGAATGGCTTGAGCCCTTAGGGACCCTCCACTGTCCAGAAGGTACCTTCCTTGGAAGCCACACCCAGCCACCTACAGTTTGGCCTCTGGGAACTTTCCTGGGATCTCTCTGTCTCCGAGCCACCCCCAGAGATCCAGAGGGTCCTGATGGCAGAGTCTGAGGGCTGTGGCCTTCAGATTATCAGAGGTACAGAGAATCCCTCAGGGAGGCTGGGCTTTGCTCTCGACCAATGATCAGGAGCGAGCTAAGTCCACCTCACCTGGAACTCTGAGCCAGGGACAGGAGAAGTGACTCTGAGCATGGAATCTCACACTTCATGCCCAGCACAGAGTGGGGCAGTGGTTACAATAGATGAGACTAGGGAGAAGCTCCCGTTAGACATGAAGGGAGGGCACGAGGCAGGAGCACATGGCTTTCCGTGGAGCCACGGCTCTGAAGCTGTGCACCGTCAGTTCTGATAACATGAGCTCCTCCTCTCCTCTCAGGATCTGTCTGTCTGTCTGCCTCTTAGCCAGGTCTTGCTCTTGAGTTGTGGCTCCAGCCAGGATATATGGGTTCCGAGGCTAGGCCTGGCAGACCTCGCACCCTAGACTGCATCCTGAGGCCCTTCCTGTCTGTCTCTGTCTTCCTGTTTGTGTCTTGTCTTTGTGTCTGTCACACACTGAAGTGGCAGTTTGGCCTCTGGTAACTACTTGAGGAGGGTCTTGGTGAGTGAGACAGGAGGAGGTAGCAGGCTAGCCCCAGGAGGGTCCCTTTCCTCTGTTTAGATTCTTCCTAGAGGTCACTGGGTGGCTGAGCTTTAAACCGGCCCTTGCTCGGATCGCCTAGGGGACAGAAACAGCAACTCTAGGTAGGCCCTTGTTCAGCCCAGGGGACAAGGTGACTGTCTTCTGCTATTATTGGTATCAGCTCCTCTTCCGGACAGCCTGCTCTCCCAGCTGCTCACCCATCCTCCACTCCAGGATGCCAGGTGGGGCTATCCTTGGGGCCTGGGTTGACTGAAAAAACCTTAGCTGGGCAAGCCTCCTCCTTACAGCCTCTGCAGGATGTTGACAGAGGAAAGACCGGCCTTTGGAGTGTGGGCTCCCTCCCACCTCTTCTGAGAGCCTCTGCAGTCCCTGATGAAGGGCTAGAGCATCCTGTGATCACTGCCCCCTCTTCATCCAGCCCAGTGCCTGGCAGAGACCAAGCTAGAGACATGGCTCACTGGTAGAGTAATTGCCTACCATTCACAAGGCCCTGGGTTGCATCCCAGGCACAACATTAAATAAAAGAGATTGTCATGGGAGGTGGTTCTGCTCTGTGCCAGCCATACCCTGCTCCCACATGCTTTGTCTTAAGATCTCCCTAGTGTTCCCACGAGGTTGGTATCGCTTTACAGCTGCAGAAACTGGGGCCCCACAAAGTGAGGAAGATTGAACAAGCTTGCTCAAAAGCACATAGCTAGCAGTACAGAGCCCAGATCCACCCTACCTCACCCACCAGGCCATCCAGCTACAAATCCACCTAGATCCACTCTCCTACTGCAAGGCCAGCCAGATCAGAGTGCTTCAAGCCCTGAGTCTAGCCAGGGCTTAACACTAGCCAGTATTGCGGCTCCAGGCCAATTGCCTCACCATGTTGGTTTACAGGAGCCCTGCCAGCACCTAGGACAGCCAGGAATCTTGCCCAATGATGTCATCAGCACCTGAGCCCAGAGTGGGTCAGAAACAGAGGGGGGTGAGCCTAGCGGGGTTGAATGACATGATCTGTGAAGTCCCATCCACCACTTTGCTTCGGGGGTGCCTTTCTCGGGAGACTATAAACACCACTCTCTGCGCCTAGGATGGCTGAATAGAACTCTAAACTTTCCAGGCAGAATGTCTATGACAAATGACACCAGTGTGAGCAGCACTCATGTCCTCTATGACCTAGGGTACTCAGAGAAGGGACCCAAGGACTGGAACCTCAGGACAATTGGAGTCCCTAGTCCATAGCTGTCTTGTCTTACCTCCTGCCGGCTCCACTCAGACAGTGAGCATGAAGGGCACGAGACTGAGTTGAATCTGCGCAGCTGCAGGAGGAAGGCCCAAGCTGGGCAGGGCAGACACAAGAATGATGAGTGGGGAAGGAACTCGCTCCTCTCTAGTCCCGGCCACCATGTTCACCCAACCCGGGGAATCTCACTTCAGCTTCCCCCACAGTCTCAGCGAAACCTGAAACTTCTGAGTGATGACGAACCATGATGGTCCAGCGACAAGCTCTCCCAGTGTTGAGCCATCAGTCCGTCTCTCCTCCTATTAGCCCTCTCTACTCACCTAACAGTGTCCCTGTTCATGTCGCCTCTCACGGACCGTCTTGTCTGCCCATCTACGTTTGTCTGCCCACCCATTCAGCTGCCCATCCTCCCTTTCTTCTACTGCCTGGCCTCCCATACATTCCCGAGTGTAGACATCCATGCCTCTGTCCATGTGGCTGTCCATCCTCCCATCTCTTTACAGACCAACTTCCACCCATTCTTCCATTTCTGTTTCTTCATAACACTCATCTTCTCCATCTATCATCTGCTCATCCATCCATCCAGTGTCCCATCCATGAGTCATATGCTCCTAGTCTTTCTCTCCACATTCCTCTAAGTCACTATCCATTCATCCATCCCCTAGTCCCACTGTGCACTCATTTCTAATTATCTTCCGATTCCACCCCCTCTCCATCCATCCATTCAAACTTGGCAACTTCAGGCCTGTGAGACATTGTACCTGATTCAGGAGCTGCTGACATGCGATGTGATCAGCCACGTGGAAATACAACAACCCTCAGGGCACAACCCAAAGGAACGGCACATGTTGTCTGTCTGTGTTCTCTGGGGATAGGACAGAGAGCTTGGTCTCTCCTCCCAGAACCTGCCGTCCACAAAGCTCATCACCCAGCAGCCTGTGATGTGTGCACACAACAGGGAACCGGATGCTGTTGCTGTGCCCTGGCCCCAGGAGTTGCATCTCTGGCTCCCCGGCCTGTGGGGTTAGGCCTACAACTTGGGGCAGCACCTCAGGGCTTCACAGAGCCTTGGTCAGCCTATTCCCAAAACATGCTGGCCCTCTGTCTGCACTGTGCCCTGGCCCCAAAAAGAGGACGTTCCTAAGAAAACCCCAGCCTGGGTCCCAGAGTCTATGGCACCCATGTCCCTTGCCTGAGCACCTCACTGTTCCTACAAATAACCACACCCACCCTGGTTCCCCTGCCTAGACCCTAAGATTTGGCCTTATGGGTGACCTAGAAGTATGTTCAGCTGGGACTTCTCAGTCCCCACCTACTGAGGTAGTCATAAGAACCCCATGTCATTCCAGCATTTAAGACTGCAAACTATCAGGGCTGGAGAGGTGGCTCAGCAGTTAAGAGCACTGCCTGCTCTTCCAGAGGACCCGGGTTCAATTCCCAGCACCCATATGGCAGCTCACAACTGTATGTAACTCTAGTTCTAGGGGGGGTTGACACCCTTCCACAGAGTGTATACAGGCAAAACACCAGTGCACATTAGATAGATAGATAGATAGATAGATAGATAGATAGATAGATAGATAGATAGATAGATAGATAGATAGATAAGTTAAATAAATAAATAAATAAATAAATAAATAAATAAATAAATAAATAAATAAATAAATAAATAAATAAATAAATAAATAAATAAATAAATTGCAAATTACCTTATCCGAGTGTGCCACCAGCTCCTGGTCTCAAACTTGAGGCAGGAGCAGAAGAAAAAAATGCACTCGAGCAGTCTTTTAATTTCTCTTTTGTTTGTGTTTTAACTGGCATCTCAGGTTCTCACTGTGCCCTCCTCTTCCCCGCCCCCCAGCTGCATGCTCTCTCCACTCCAGCTCCTGTGTTCACCTCCAGCAGGCGTCTGGCTGATAGTCTGGCCTGGACACTGAGGCACAGGGTGCCTGGGCCCTGCCCAGCCCCTGAAACTGGTCTGAGGAGCTGTGGCCTGGCAGCTGTGTGCTGCCTCCCCCTCTCCCTGCCTCTGTGTGCCCAGCCCCCTCTGCCCTCTCCCTGCCACCAGGACTGAGTCTGTTCTCATTTCTTTCCAGGGAATCTGACTAAGCACATGAAGTCGAAAGCCCACAGCAAAAAGTGCCAAGAGACGGGGGTGCTGGAGGAGCTGGAAGCCGAGGAAGGTAGCGTGCCAACCTCCTCTCTTGGCCCCTCTCTATTTCCCAACTCTCCCCCTCCCCCAGGCCCTGACCTTCCCCATTTCCAGCCATCTTCATTTCTACTACTGTTCCCCTTCCTCTCCCTCCCTCCCTCCCTCCCATCCCCCCCACCTCTAGTTTGCTGAACAACTGGGAAGCAAATGTTAGATTCATAAAATGCTCCCCAGTGCCACACGGCCGGCTACTGTGCAGTTCAGTATAAGCCAGTCTTCCAGTAGAATGCCAGCGTCAGTGGGAGCTCAGGCAACGCTTACCGGATGTGAGCTCAGGAGTAACTACAGGCAACACTGAGTGCCCACTGTGTGTCAGGCACAAACGTGTGCCTTGAGTTGTCTTAGCAGAACCCAGAGGGCTCTGCAGGCGCTTAGAAGCTAGAAGCCACATACCCACCCTCATGCCTCTTCTGCCGTGATTGTAACACATGGGCCTGTGGAGCTGGGAGTGTCCCTGAGAAAGGCAAAACTAGATCCCATAGGCCTGTTGCTACCATCCTCCAGCACCAGAGGCGGGGGTGGGGGGGGTGGGGGGTGGGTGGCAGGAAGCAGGGGTAAGGGGGGAGGCCAGAGGGGCTTCTGCAGATGGATGGGCAGGTCCTCCAGAAGTGACAGACCTTAACTTCAGATTCCCTGAAGTCAGGATCAGGACTCAGTGTGACAGGAGGAGGCAGGGAATAGAGAAGGGGAAGGGAAGGGAAGGAAGGAGAGTTGTGCTTTTGACTTTTTTTTTTTAAGCGAGGAGGAGCAGTCTAACAAGATTTCAATCAGGTTTCCTTTGACATTGACTAAACCCGTGTTCAGAACAATACACTTGAAGCACTGTCTTCACCAACGGTCACACATGGTCCCCACGCTTGTCAAAATGCACGTCAGGTTACAGATGGTGTCTCGTGGAGGTCCCTGGAACACGCAGTGGATACTTGATTTGCCCCATTTCAAGAAAAGGACAAAGTAAAGCCCAGCCCTGGGGCCGGGAAAGTCAGGGAACCAAGTCAGCTGCCATCTGTCCGTCATCCTTGAATGTGATGGAGGCCTGCAGATGCCCTCTGACCTCCTCTGGCTGTGTGCAGGGAACTCCAGCAGGGGTGTAGGGATGTGATCCAGGCCAGGCCTGTGAGCACAGGCTGAGTGAGCACCGTGCAGTGAGAAGTGGTCCAATTCCAGATGCCATCAGGGGCTGAGTCCATGAATCTTGCTGCTAAATCTTAAGAGGAGGTGAGGAGGGGAAAGGGGCCAGGATGACTCCAGGCTTTGTAACCTAAGAGACTAAAAGGATGGAGTTGTTATGTCCTGCACCAAGGCAGACCCAGGGACTGGCATTAGGAACTGGCGCATCCCAAACACACAGCCCAGGTAGCAAGAAAAATCTTGGAAAGTACCAGGCTGCCGGCAGCTCCAGTGCTGGTGGGGAGAAGGATGTAAGCCACTGCCACCATGTGGCCAGTCTTAGAAACTGCACCCAGCCACAGGCTCTGTCCAGTGCCTTCCAGTGGCCAAAAAAACAAAACAAAACAAAACAAAACCCTCCATGTGGAGCATCAGGAAGGGGAGATGCTGAACAGGCAGGAGGGGAGTCCCTTAGATACCCGCAGGAACCTGGATGTGGAGTGCCTGAAGTAGTGTGCCCTGGAGAGGGTTTCCATCATCCCCACAGAGCTCAGGAACGAGCACAGTACCGCTGGGCCTCTACTTCCTCCTTAGTCTAGAAAGGCTTTGGGGGCAGTCCTATGGGCATCAGGAGATGCTGGCCCTGACTCCATCCCCAGTCAGGTTCCTGCTTCAGCCTTCATCTACCAATGCTAACAGTGCCACCCCAGCCACCTGCCTATGAGATGGGAGAAGCCGATGATGATGATAGCGAAGTTGTCTACCCCCTCCATTGTACTAGTGAAGAAACCAAGCACAAGAGACATACACTAGCCATCATAACCCAGCAAGAAGATGGTAGGGCAAGGATTCAAACCTGGGCCACATCTGCTTCTCTAAGCATACAGTCGTTTTGAACTATAGGACTGAGCACTAGTTCTGACCCAGCCAAGGGGAGAGCTGGATGGTGACCTTCTCTGTGCTTGGGGTTCACTGTATGAGTGAGGGGCAGGGCAGAGTATAATCTGGGGACTGTGATCAGGGCTCCTGCCAAAGTCCTGGGTCAGGAAAATAAGGGCCTGGGGCCCATGTGAGGTCTTGTCCCCCATCCCTATCTGCTGTCTCCTCCCATTCCCTTCTCATCTTTTTACCTCCAGCTGCCCAAAGCCCTGCCTTCAGCCTCATGCCCTCCCTTTGCCTGGCATCTCCTGCTCTACCTACAATTTTCCGCCTCTGTCCTAATGAATGTTCACATCATCCACTTTGGTACCCGACCACTGAGGTATTAGTACCACTGATGCTGCCCTTCTGCGAGCATGGTGAAGAGGCGAAGCCAGGACCCCAGGGTTCTGGGTCTGCCTTTCCTGGACAGGAGAAGATACAGTGCTGGTGTGTGTGACTAATAGGGCTAGTGGACACATTGGACACATTAGTCTACCTGTCACCAGCCCACATTGGTCATGCCCCAGCAGTCTCCTGATGGGCCGACAGAACCCAAACTCTCCAAGCAGTCCTCCAGAGTACAGAGGGCTGCCCACTTCAGAGATGTCTCAGTCTAGATTGTTAGTAATGGCATGGCTTTGACCCAGCTGATGGAAGCCACGGCCCCATAAGATGCCAGACCAGGAAGCTGGCATTCAGAGTGTTCCATGGGGCAGAAATGGCAGGGGTGAGTCCTGCCCTGCAGACTGAGGTCAGCCTAGCCCAGCTACCCACAGAGGCCAAGCTCTGCCATCTGCCCAAAGCTGCTGTGTAGGCCAGCCTGGTCGTGTTGGCATCTGCTCTGCATTTTAACTGACTGTGACTTTCTCTTCTAGTCCAGCCAGCATGCACTCTCCCAGAATGATAGAGGCCATCATTAGTGAGGTCATAGTGGGCTATACTTGTGTGGGCCCTTGCTGTGCACCAGGCCTGTATTCATCTGACGAAAGGAGACACTGAGGCACAGCATTAAAACTGCCCATGGTGGAACCCACACCGAGAAACAAGGAGGCAGACGATCTCGTGTGCTCCCGTGAAGTTGCAGCCCTATTTCTACCTTACTTGGACAGGTTTCTTAATCCCCCTTACCCCAGTTTCCTTATCTACGACAGGAAGGTAAGAATAGCACCACCTCCCCAGTGATCCCAGGGTTCTTTGAGGAACTACATAAATTCACGTAAAGCCTTCAGACCTGGACTTGCACACCGAGGCGTGAGGTCATTGTGCACTATTATTTACAGAGTATTCTTGTACCTGCTCTGTCACTTGGTCGTCTGCCATGTGGCATCATGCCTGGTTGGCAGGCCGTGAAAACGGGCTTAACCTGAAGCAGCTGTAATCTTGAGTCCCCCTTTCTCCCCTCAGGAACCAGTGATGACCTGCTCCAGGACTCAGAGGGGCAAGAGGGCTCCGAGGCTGTGGAGGAGCACCAGTTTTCAGACCTGGAGGATTCTGATTCTGACTCAGACCTGGATGAAGATGAGGAGGAGGAGGAGGAGGAAGAAGAAGAGAGCCAGGATGAGCTGCCCAGGCCATCCTCAGCGGCAGCTCCACTCTGCCCGCCAACCACACTACAGGAGGACTCCTCACCCATTCAGGGCCCTCAGCCTCCAGTTACCACCTCTGAGGAGGGCCCACAAGGAAGCTCCATCTCAGAAGCCACACGCTTGGCAGCCAGCAGTTGTTCCCCACCCAGCCGGGGTACCCCAGGCCTTCCCCGGCTGGAACTGGCCCCAGTGGAAACAGACGTGAACTCAGCTCTGAGTTCCAAGGCTATGTCCCCTAGGAGGCCATGGTCCCCAAGCAAAGAGGCAGGCGGCCACCCCTCACTCACTCGCAAACATCCACTCAACAAAAATGACTCGTCTCCCCAGCGATGTTCACCGGCCCGAGAAGCACAGGCCTCAGTCACAAGCACACCTGACCCCCAGATGGGCCCAAGAAGGGACATGGGCCCTCGTCTTTGTGGGTCTCCAAGACTGGAGCTGTCTCCTCTCACTCCCCACCCCATAGAAAGAGAAGTGCTCCCTTGGGCACCTCTGCCCCCTGGACTCAAGAGTGCCACAGACACAGGCGCCCCCAGATATTCACCCACCAGGAGATGGTCTCTGGGCCAGGCTGAGTTACCACCACAGTCAGTCCTGCCAGGGAAGTGGGCCCTGGCTGGGCCCTGCAGCCCCTCAGTGGGCAAATGTAGCCTGGGCTTGGAGCCGGTTCCACGGGCTCTCCTCCAGCCCATGCCTCTACCTCACACACTTCTCAGCAGAAGCCCTGAAATGTGCACCTCTGCATGGGTGAGTCCCCAACTTGGCCTTCCTGGGGGGCGGGAGCTACCCACTCATACCCTCTGCACGTCACATCCGGAGCCAGCCCAGCATTCCTGGTTGTGTGGCAAACACATCGTGGGTCCCCACTGTGCCAACCAATATTGCGCTTCCAAGCACCCTCAGAAACCCCAGACATGGCTCTGGAGCTCATGGGCTCTGGGTTCTAGCCCTAGTGAGCAGTGAGGCCTTGGATGTGGATGTAAACACTTGTCTAATTCTTCAGCCACCCTTTCCCTGTCCCCTGTGTCCTTGGAGCAGATGGTGGAGCCTTAGCAAAAGCATCCGTCTCCTTTAAGGACTTCACAGTCCGCACTGCCCCTGTGGAACCGTGAGCATGGTGGCTAAGAGCAGATTGCCTCAGATTGCCTCGGTCCCCCATGTCCTCCCACACCGCTGCTACCCATCTCCCCCAGTGGTGACATCCCGTCTTCTACGCTGTCCCCACCCTGACCCTCACAGTGTCTGTTCCACAGCACCCTGCCACCACGGCTGCCACCTTCCAGTGTGACACTGTCCCTGTTGACACCTCTTTCACCGTGTTGTCCTGACCCTACAGCATCCTTTCTTGTTCATTTGAGGGTCCCATTCAAACTCCTGTGGTAGAAGTTTGAGACCCTTGGAAGGGAATTCACATGCAGGGTAGTTAGGTCAAAACCATTTTAAGAAGGGAGGAGGCAGCCGGGCAGTGGTGTCGCATGCCTTTAATCCCAACACCTGGGAGGCAGAGGAAGGCAGATCTCAGTGAGTTTGAGGCCAGCCTGGTCTACAGATTGAGTTCCAGGACAGCCAGGGCTACAAGATTTCTCTTGTCTCAAAAAACCAAAACGGGTGGGGTGGGGGGTGGGGGCACGGGGAGGAGGCAGAAGAGCCAAAGTAGACCAGCATGACCACACAGCCCCCATACCCAGGATCCCCCTCCTGCAGATGTGGGACCCACATGCCCGTGGGACACTCCCAAGCACAGCGATGAGAGTCCTGATTCTGGCCCCACTCACCACCTTACTCTGATCTCAGACCTGCCTGCCCTCCATGACTCTAGACCTCAGGTCCGCACATGTCAAGCATGTAACCCTTGCCTCCCTCTGTCTTATTTTCTGACCCCAGCAGAAGACTGAGTCTCGAAGTCCATCAGCTGGCCCTGTGCCTCTCTTCCCCCGACCATTCTCTGCCCCTCATGACTTCCACGGCCACCTCCCTAGCCGAAGTGAGGAGAACCTCTTCAGTCACCTGCCTCTGCACTCCCAGCACCTGAGCCGCGCCCCCTGCCCCCTCATTCCGATTGGTGGGATCCAGATGGTACAGGCCCGGCCAGGAGCCCACCCCACCCTGCTGCCTGGGGCCTGTGCGGCCTGGGTCAGTGGCTTCTCAGGGGGTGGCAGTGACCTAACTGGGGCCCGAGAAGCCCAGGAGCGCAGCCGCTGGAGCCCCACGGAGAGCCCGTCAGCATCGGTATCCCCTGTGGCCAAGGTCTCCAAGTTTACACTCTCTTCAGAGCTGGAGGAGGAAAGGACCGGCAGAGGCCCAGGAAGACCTCCCGACTGGGAACCTCGGAGGGCTGAAGCCCCTGCAGAACCCATGGGCACACACAGCCCCTGCTCCCCACAGCTGCCCCAGGGCCACCAGGTAGCACCATCCTGGAGCACCCTCTTGGAGTTACCACACCCGTTGGCCAGCCGCAAGGCCTCAAACTTCCCACCACTGGACCGCAGCAGCTCCATGGAGTGCCTGGCAGGGGCCTCCACTCACTTCCCAGCCCGGAGCAGGAACCTCTCTGGGGAACCCAGGACCCGTCAAGGCTCCCCTGAGCTCCTAGGTAGTCGGGAGCCCAGGACACCTCTACTCCTGCCCAAAGACAGTGGCCCCCCAAGCACTTAACCTCTCCAGCCACTTCATCTGGCTTCCAGTGTTCGGCAGCAGACATTTCCAGCCAACTTCCTGGCGTCACCTTGCTCCCATGGGCGTCCTCTCCCATCTGTCCGTCTGTCCACACAGCGCCTGCTCAGCCCCATCTGTTCTATCGCTCCACCTGTGCAGTTAGTTACCTGTGCCTTTTTCTAGACCTCCTGTTGCTCAAGATGAAAAGAAACAACAGATCACACACATCCATGAAAAGAGCCACCCATGAGGAGCTCGAGGCTGGGACTAGTTTGTGCTTTGGGGACAAGGCTGTAGGAGGGGCCTCTTCACCTCCACTCCACACTCCACAGTGGCAGCTGTCCCCACCAAGGCCCGTGAGAAGCTGCATTGCACCAAGGGAGAGAAGAGCTGGGGAGGAAAAGAAGGTAATCCAACTCAAAGGCAAGCAGCCCTGCAGACACATTTCCATGCAGACACCCAGCTAGTGGCCACTCCTGTCTGTCAGCAGAATGACAAGAAGCCCGAGCCAGAAAACCACCACACAGGCAGGCACCAACCCCACCACTCCCCACCCGCCCCGGCTAAGAACAGTAACTTTTATTTTTTGCAAGAATCAGGACAAAAAGCTACTTTTTTGCTAGCATCTCTATTACAGAATAATAGCGTGAGGGAAATGTAGTGTGGACTGTGGGCCTCACCTTCTCCCCTGTACTCCACCTTCCCCCAGGGCTAATACAGGAGCCCAGGTTTCTCCTACACACCTGTAGGTCTCTGCTTCCTAGGCCTGGCCGTAGACTGGCCCCTCTGTGTTTAGAAATAAATACCTGTGGGATGAAAGGACCATGGCAAGACTAGGGATGTTCCTAGTGTGGGCCTGCTCTGAGCCTGGGGTATGGATGCTGTTTCACCTCTGTCTGCAAGGAACAAAGTGTGGCACTTCCTTCCTGGCTGGATTACATATGAGTCCATAGAGCACACATTAGCAACCAAAGATGGTGTTTGGTACGTTCTCCAGGCTCTTCAGATTCTCTTCTCTTGACTGAGAAGATTTCTGAATTGTCCCGAGAAATTTGAATTTTTCTCCAGTTCCCAAGGCAAAAACCTGCTTTGAAAAAAAAAATAATAATATGACCAAAAATTTAAATCCCATGTTGAAATATAGAACTTGACCTGTTGAATACAAAACAAAACAAAACAAAAAAAACAAGTCCTCTGTGGCACAGGATCTATTTCTAAGACCCGTACAGAAATTTCCTTTACTTTCTCCAAAGGATAGAGAAAAGGGACCATGGTGAGGAGGCCCCTCCGACAGCCTTGTTCCCAAATCATAAAGCATGTTCCAGCCATGTTGGATACTGCTGTCACTGTAGTCAAAGCAGAAGCCTTTCCTTGGACATCAGGCAGGGTATGTGGCTGAAGGCTCATGGGAGGGCTGGACTGCTGAATCTGTTCTCTGAGAAGACAGAGACAAGGCTCACCACGCTGGGCCACCCCTCTCCCTCCCTCCAGTTGGTGCCCATCTGTGCATGGTCCCTGCTGGATGAGCAAACCAGCCAGTCACAGGCCCAGTGCCCAGTCCAGTCACCTGATTCGTCCTCTTTGCCCGCCTGACTCAGTACTTCAAAAGTATGAGTCCGTAGGGCAGGGCCTCCTGTGCTGTGTGCTGTGCCGCAGGGGGTCATGGGTATCAGACTGACAGCCTTCAGATGGGTGACGGCTGTAAGTCTGCCCACCGGGAGAAACTGTCAAGTCCAGGCTGGGACGCCGGGAGGAAAAGAGCAGAAGCCTCTGCGGTGGTCAGCCCAGGCTGGAGGTCACAGCTTTCCTCCCTCTGGCCCCTCAGCCCTAACCCACAGGCCCCACAGACTGGAGATACTAAGGCCTGAGATGAGGAGTTGGACAAAGAGCATTGTCTCAACCAGGCTTGATGGCTTCCTAGGCAAGATCTCCTGGCCACAGACTGCAGGCTAGCTCCTGACCTTGAGATACCACCTCTCTCTGCTTCACTCTATACCCAAAATCTCCTGGGAAGTACTCTCCTGACTCAGCTCCCTCTCCTCTCCTCTCCTCTCCTCTCCTCTCCCCTCCCCTCCCCTCCCCTCCCCTCCCCTCCCCTCCCCTCCCCTCCCTTCCACTCCCCTCCCCTCTCCTCGGCAGTCTAGTGACAGACGCGATCGATCACAGAATGAAGAGTCCCCACAGTTACTGGGCCCAGCTGACTCAAGGAAATGGGATATAACAAAGACTAGGAATTGGAAACTTGCCTCTAGGTGACAGGGATAGAATACACAGACTCTAGCCTGAGGACTGGTGCCCCCCACAGGTGCCCAGAGGGCTGCCATGGATGCCACTACCAGGCACAGCTCTGAACTCCTCTTTCAAACTCTCTCCACCAGCCCCCAAGCACATGGCCCCAGCCTGCACACACCTTCTCCCTCTGGAAATCTCTCTCTCCAGGAATATGATCTGGGCTCCTTGCCCACAACCGGCCACTCTGACTTTGCAGTTCTGGTGTGTGTCAGCAGACCCCACACAGATTTCTGAACTAGACTGTCATGATTGACAATAGAACAAGATGGCCATTCCTCGGCACAGACTGTCTCTGATCCTTACCTGTCCTCTGTGGGTGGTAGTTCCAAGCCACCTGTCCCTGAGGCCTGGCCCCTAGATGTCCTTTACTGGGCAACCTCATATCCTTCAGAATACTAACCTCTTCCTCATCAAAGGCAGGCCCGCCGCTTCCCACCCCGCATCATAGCCGACACTCTGGTCCCAGCCACCAAGACCCTCCAGAAGTTCTGACAGGGGTAACCGCCTATTTTCCAGGCTCAAAGTCCACCTTGCTCACTGGGGAAACCTCTTAAGAGCATTGGCTCCCAGCTTCCTCTAGGTATTGCTCGCTCCTGGCCCAGTGGACTAGGAAGAAGGAATGTGTCTGAGCTGAAGTCTCCTCCTAGTCCTTTGCTCCAGCTGACCCTTCCAGGTAAAGTCCTGGGAGACTGATCTGCTCTGCCATATCGTTTGAGAAAGTTCCCAAAGTCAGTGCCGCCAAATCTGCTTCCGTGTTGTGGTCCCTGTCTGCTTGGCATTTGAAAACCGCTTGGGCACTACTGATCACTTTACCGAATGTGGTGGTCAAGAGGAAAGGGAACCGTGTAGGCAAATGTAAGATACTCACGCTCTGTAAGATAAACCTTTGCCTTTGTTTTTCGAAAAGGTGTATGCATTCTGTACGTGAAATTGTCTGTAGAGAGTTTCCACGTTCTTAAATGGCAATACATTCCAAAACTCGTACTGTAGATATGTACAGCAACCGCATTGGAGAGGGGTAGTTTTGCCTGTGGTTTTATTTAAACTCCAGTTTCTACACTTGTATCTTGCAGTTGTCGGAATGGTATTCATCAGTGCAAAAGAAAAAAAAAATCAAACAAGAAATCCATGCAGGTCTAAAGCACAGAGTCTGTTGTACAAAAGGACAGAATCGCTCAGTATTGGTGTGTGTGACCCTTGTAAATCCCATCTGTACTGTGAATGAGACGTTTTTACAAGTATAATAATTGCCTTTATTACAGCTTGGGCTGAGTGTTCAGCCTGAAGATATTTTTTAAAAAAAATAGCACGTTGGAATAAATTTGAAAATTCCCAACAGAGCCTTGTTGGCCTGGCTCATGGCTTTTCTTCCTCTTTTGTAAAAAATATTTTTATTTATGTGTCTCTGTGAGTATATGCCACATGGAAGGGGTGCCCCCAAAAGCCAGAAGACGGTGGTAGATCCCCTGAAGCTGGAGTTAAAGGCATTTGTAGGCTGTCCAGTGTGGGTGCTGAGAACCTAACTCAGGTCCTCTGGAAGAGCAGCAAGTGTTCTTAACCACTGATCATCTTTTCAGCCCCGTCCTGGCTTTTCTTGAGGACTACAGAATGTCAGGGTTAGGGAAACACTGGATATCCTAAGCATTCATTTTATTACACAGCAATCAGCCCTATAGAAGAGAAATGACTAGGTCATTGTCACATAGCCTGGGACTTCATTTCCCTCACTTCCAGGCCTGTCAATAAAAGCCTCAGGATGTCACCATGAGAAAGAAGCATCCCTAGGGTTACCATAGCAACTTTTCACCTGGCTTTAAACTACAGGAATGGACTCCCCACCAGTTCAGGGACACAGGGGTCTGAGCTCTTCATCTGTGGCCATGCCACCTTGAACATGTCCATTCCCATTGATCTTTGAAGCTAGGTAGAAAGGGCCTGGTTAGTACTTGGAAGATGTCTGAGGTCTGGGTGTTGCTGAGTTGGTCCTTCTGCAGGCTCTGAGGATACATTCAGCTTCTGGTGGCTGCAGGTAAGTCATGATATTCCTGGCTTTTAGATTCACCCGATCTCTTGACTCCGCCACACGTCTGTGTTCCCATTTCCCCAGCATACTCAACACCGGACTTAAGGTCTCACCTTAGTCCAGGATGTTCTCATCTCAAGATCCTTGATTACAGCTGCAAAGACCCTTGCTCCAAACTAGGGAACTCTCAGAAATTCGCGAAGTATGACATGCGACAATATTTAAGAGTCACTGTTGAACCAGCGATAGGACGGAACCTGAATCCCGATCCTGACAGTCACCAATTGCCTGTGTGAGCTTGGGGAGGTCACCTAACCCCTCTGTGCCTGTTTGCTCATCCGCAAACTGAGAAGTAATGCTCTAAGTCTGAAGGAAGGGTCATTGTGAAGATTAAATAAGATGTGCCAGCCGGGCGTGGTGGCGCACGCCTTTAATCCCAGCACTCGGGAGGCAGAGGCAGGCGGATCTTTGTGAGTTCGAGGCCAGCCTGGGCTACCAAGTGAGCTCCAGGAAAGGCGCAAAGCTACACAGAGAAACCCTGTCTCGAAAAAACCAAAAAAAAAAAAAAAAAAAAAAAAAAAAAAAAAAAAGATGTGCCTGCAGGAAGCCAAGGAGACCTTGAACACAGTAAGCCCTCAACAGTTAATGCCGACATAGCTAGGCTGGCAAAAAAAGTGGTTTCCCATCTTCTGCGCTCAACACTGAGTGCCGCTGAAGGCTGCCAGTGATGCGTGCAGTGCTGATCAGGCGACAGGACCCACCTGCAGAGAGCTCCCGTCTGAGCAGGCTGTGGGCAGTCCCTGTGTCACAGGCTCAGTCTCAGCGGTGGCAGAGAGCAAAGGCGCCAGTCCACAAGAAGCCAGGGTATCGTGAAAACGTTCCTAGAAAAGACCCAACAACCGCAAGGAAAGGAATGCAGGCCAGTGAGGCGAGCAGAGGGCCCTTGGGACAAGGTGCTAACCAGAAGGTCAGCACTGAGGACCTAAAACGGTGTCTTTATTGGGCCAAAAGGGATCAATGCCAACTTATGGGAAAGATGGACCAGCATCATTCCTGGCCTGCAGCTGACCCTCTACAGACATGCTGAGAGCTGGGTGGCCAAAGGTGGGCATCAGTCATGAACCTGGACACAGGCGGCTAAACAGTAGCAGGAGAGCTGTGAGAGTGACGACTGACTGACTGACTGACTGACTGATTATGGGGAGTAAATGTTGAACATTGTAGCTGGTGGAGTAAGAGAAGCCTGGGGATGAGGGAAGGAGGCTCAGGGGTCCAAAAAAAGTGCAAGAAGTCAGTGTGTCTCAGTGACAGGACATACTGTTCCCGTGAGGGATTCTCTCTGTCAACTGAGTAGAAGAAGCACTGGAGGAAGTTGCAGATGAAGCCAAAGAGGGGACGTGAGTGAGCGAGCATTGAGGGCAGTGAGAGAACGTCTTCAGGGAAGAAGGAAGGCGTCTGGCAAGTCCGGCGGGCTGTGGTCACTGCTGTAGGTTCCTCCAATGGCAGTCGGCAGCCAGACCACAGGTACCAGGATTCTCCCAAGTGTGGCTTCTGCCAGCCCACAGCAGAGAGTGACCGTGAGTGGAGAAGAGAGGAGATGGGCGAGTGAAGAGGTGAGGCTGTGGGCCATCAGGTGCGGAAAGAGGCGGTGATAGTTGGCTCCCTGCTGCCGTGATGAATGATGCCATCACAGGCGAAGGCAGCTTGGAGAGGAAAGGGGTTATTTCATCTTATAGCTTACAGTCCACCAGGAAGGGAAGCCAGGGCAGGAACCCAGAGACCAGAGCTGAAGCAGAGGCCACGGAAGAGTGTGGCTTATTGCCTTGCTCCCCACAGTTCGCTCTGTCTGCATCTCTATACCACTTCCCCAAGGGTCACGCTGCTCACAGTGGGCCAGACCCTCCCACATCAGTGCTTTATGGACTTGGCTACAGGGCAATCTAAGGTAGGCATTTTCTTAATTGAGCGTCTCTCTTCCCATGTGACTCTAGCTTGTGTCGAGTTGAGAGAGAGAGACTAACCAGACAAACGCCATGGCCACACAACAGCCACTTGGATGCAGAAAAGAGGGAATTGCCTTAAGCCGCTATTTCAGAGTGAGACCACAGTGAATGAAACCTATGGGCCACAGCTGTTGAAGAGGCAGAGGCCAGGATGTGAGTGTTGGGTTCCAGGCCAGTGGTGCAGATAGCAAGTGAGGATCATCTCTAATGGTGGCGGGGATGAGATGGAGGTCAGGTCTGGGAGCCAGGTTATATCAGTCAGTACAGGCTCTGCTGTGCTGCTGGAACAAGCAGGCTTGACAGTGGCGGAAGGCAGCAAGAGCCTCTTCCTTCCCTCACTGTACACTGAGTGGGCATCAGCAGAGGAATTCTGCTTACCCCAGTGACTTGGGAGACCCAGGCTGATAGCAGCTCCATTCCTGGATTCCCATGATTCTCAGAAGCAGAAAAAAAAGAGAGAGAGAGTGTGTGTGTGTTAGGGGTTGGCAAAGGTAACCTGTCTTAGTCTGTCTTCATTATCAACTTGCCTGGATTGAGAATCACCTGGGAGATTGGTGTGGCACACCCTGGGTGTGTCTATCAGATGTTTCCAGAGAAGAGTTGGTGAGAGAGGAAGACCCACCCTAAATATGAGCACCATCCCATGTCTCAGACAGAAAAAGGGGTGGGGGGAGATGACACTGGGTAAGGATTGGCGTTCCCCTTTATACTGTCTTCTGGCCCACGATGTGAAGTGCGCTGTTCAACCATGCCCTCCCCAACACAGTGGACTGAGCCCACTGACCCTGTGAGCCAAAATGATCCTTTCCTCCCATGGCTGGTGTCAGGTATTCCATTGCATGGACACAGAAGTAACTCAAACATGTCCCTTCTATTCCCAGCACTGGCCAGAGCCAGGCACACAGCCAGGTCTTAGGGAGAGGAACAGGGGTGCTAAGAAGCAGCTTCTGCTTCATACAAGGTTAGGACTTCTCAGAATTGAGCCAGATAAACAGAGGTCCACGATGGCGTGGGAAGGGGGCAGAGACAGTGGTGTCACCCTCAGAGGGGATGCACTTTTATAGGAAGTGGGGGAATGGCCCGAGGAGGATGTGGGAAGCAGAGAAGGTACCCCATGCTGAAATCACAGGGTGTAGGGAGATAAGGATTAAGTAACGGAGCCTGGGGAGGATACCCTAAGGGGAGGACAGGAAATTGGGGGGCAACAGAGTCAGGGATACTTATCCAAGATAGCAGGGAAGAGGAGGCCTGCTCAGCTCCAGGAGAAGAAACACCAGGCGCTGTGCCCAGACTTTTACAGACTGTAGCCCTGACAGCTACCTAGCATAGTTCAGGTGCCTCTCTGAGAGAAGGAAACAGCGAAAGGTAGTGACGGTGAGTCTAAAGCTCCCCCAGGTGTAGTGACCTATGCCTGTAATCCCAACACTCACGAGGCCTAGGCAGGATGATCTCAAGTTAGCAGCCAGCCTGGGCTACGTGGTGAAATCCTCTTGCTATGGCTGGCTCCAATACAGCCTTTAGGGAACCCACCCCACCCCACCCCACCCCACCCCCGCCACACACACACACATTCTCTAGTCCCTCTCTGGCTCCAGTGCAGCCTTTAGGGAACCACACACACACACACACACACACACACACACACACACACACACACACACACACACATCCTCTAGTCCCTCTCTGGCTCCAGTGCAGCCTTTAGGGAACCCACCCACCCCCAAACACACACACACACACACACACACACACACACACACACACACACACGCATCCTCTAGTCCCTCTCTGGCTCCAGGGTCGTTCCGAGTGCCAGGCTGCACAGCTGCTTCTGCTAGGAGTCCAGGTGCAGCTCTCGCTAGTAGGCTGTGGGAATTCCACATCCGTTGCTGCTACCTCCTGCCTGCCACTGGCTCAGTCAATGTCAAACCAGACAGACGCTGACATGCTGTTGGCCCAGGTTTCCCAGGGGTCATGGGCCCTTCCTCTTCGAGAGGTGAATGGGGCAGAGTGTATGTTTATTACAGATGAAGTCAGTGCCTAAGATCACACTCGCACTTGCGACAGGCCACAATCCCATCATGTCTGCTCCAGCATCCCAGGAGAGCAATGGCTGAGTTCATTTGACATCTTGGCCAAGCTCTGTTGGGTCCCCAGCCAGAGCTGGGTAAAGTCCACAGAACTGGGAGATCTTGCGCTTCTTCCTAAGACTATACCCATTCTGGGCTCAGACCCTGAGGACCATAGTCTGTTCTAAAGACTTTAGGGGACAGGACGCTACAGGCAGGAGAGCCTCAGGAGGCTGGGCCAGCCTCAGATGGGCATGGGAAGAACTAGAGGGTGGAAGGCCATGGGGCAAGAGCCTGAGGACGCCGCAGCCTGGGGCTTCATTTGTTCAGAGCTCAGCATGGGCGGTGCTCCGAGTCCCTGGGAGAAGGACACTTATCACACTGTCACCTTTTACACAGAAGGGAACCTGGGCTCTGATACACGATCTCCATATTTGACTAGCAGTCTGTGGAGAGTCTGGGCCTTTGTAGCCCTAAGACGTCCACTGGGGTTAGGGGAGCCCAGGTCACACATCCCATACTCCTTTCCTGACCTCGTCCACTTTAGGAAGATACAAACGCCGTGCCCTCTTCCTGATGACAGAGCCCAGAAGAGCTTGACCTGAGGCCAGGGCTAGGATTCCCATACCCTCTGCAGATCCACCTGAACCACCCCACCCTACCCCAGGCCCGAGTGCTACTATCCTGCTCTCTTGCCCAGCTCTGCCTTTTTAGGAAAGGAAAAGAGCAAGCAGCTCTGGTGGCTGGCAGGCAGGCGGGCAGGCGGGCATGCTAATCCACCAGCTCCCGGCAGCTCTGGTTACCCGTGGTTTGGGGCCCAGGCAGCCCTAGCTGGGAGTGCCAGCTCAGCCAATGGGTGCCGCCGCCGAACTACTCTGGCAGCGCCATACAAGGCCTGGTTGCAGCCCAGTCCCCGATCAAGCATGGGGCAGCTCCGGCGTACCGGCACCCGCCCCACCCCTGAGCCTGCCAGCCCGGCACGTCCTCCGATTCTACCTAATCCAGCTTGGGAGCAGGCAGGGCTTCGGCGCACGTGCACCAGGCCTAGGAGGGCTCTCCAAGGTCAGGGATGTGGCACCATCAGGGCAGAGACCAGAGTCGGGAAAGGAGCTTAATTGGTCATGGGGACACCCCGCAATCCGGGATGAGGTCTGGGTGATGGGGGCCAGGGCCTGATTCAGGCTGTAGCATCTCTGACAAGGGTGTCTGCTGTCATCTCTTAGACCTCCCTGCTGCCTTGTCTCCGCTGCTCTTGGAATGGGCCTTAGCAAAGTGTGTGACCTTCACACCTTGGAGTGTCTTCCCAACCATATTTCATTCATCCTAAAACTACATGTACCTCGCAGAATCAGGGATGCCCGTTAATGTCTACATGTTGTCTTCTTATGCCCATTATGTCCCATGTCGCCCATACATGCATAATACATACACATCCTTCCCCTTGGGGACCTGTGTGCATCCACTGTCACTGCTGTGGATCTGAGGCTAGGCAGGCAGCAGCAAGTGAAACTGACGGTCCCTTCTCAGCAGATTTCCTCCCGTCAATCCGTTCACATTGCCTCTAATTTGGTGCCTTCAAGATCTGTGGGAAGGGGGCTTGGGGAGATGGCTCAGTCTGTAAAGTTCCTGCCACATAAGCATGGGCACCTGAGTTTGGATCCCCAGAATCCATGTAAAAAGCCAGGCATGGCAGAGTACGCCTCTAATTCCAGTCCTTTGAAGACAGAGGGTCTCTGGGGCTCTCTAGCCCACCAGTCTATCTATCTGAAGTGAGGATCCTAAGACCCTATCTCAAAGGGTGAGCAGTGATCGAGAAAGACATCTGATGTTGGCCTCCGACCTCCATGTGCATGTACGAACACATGCGTACACTTACGCATATGTGTACACATACAGAGACATATCCATACACATAAACCATGCATATGTGCAAACACACACACACACACACACACACACACACACACACACACACACACACACACGGAAGATTTGTGGAGGGTTAAAAGCACGGCATTGACAATCAGGGAAATTAAGTCACAGAGCGGCTCTTTACTCAAGACTAGAATGTTACCATTCAACCTCAGAGCATGTACCCTAGACCTCTGTGCCTTCAAACCTTCTCCTCTGAATTCAGGTCCTAGAGGGAAGCAGTCTGGTCACATGTAGACCAGTGTGAAGGCAGGATTCAAAGCCCCTAGTTCCTGAGTGGGGTAGGTCTTTCCCAGACCCCCCTCACCCCCACACTAATGCTACCTAGGCTGTTGCCATGGCCACAACCCCAACCACCCAGTTTGGAGCATCCCTGATCACCACATGACATCTATCACAGAAGCCACAGGTCTTAGCATCCTTATAAGTCCTGCATGGGCCAAGCTCTGCTCAGAGCCAATGCTGTGGTACCATGAAGGGCCACTGACAGGTAAGAGAAACGTGCTGGCACGGGGTGGGGGTGGCAGGCCTACCTGGCATCAGGCTCTGTTTGCTCACCCAAGAAAAGAAGAGATAAATATAGACACAGGATTACTCAGACACAGCCTGGGAAAACCGGCTCTGAGCCTTGACTTCGGCCCTGTCCCGGCCTCACCCTCGGCTGCCTGCCTATTCTGTGCCAGCTGCCAGGCCTGCCCCGCCTTCTTCCAGGACTCCCTACCTGGCAACTTGGGGACAGCCCTTCCTATCTGCTCTCTCTGGGCATGGAGCAGAAACTACAGCCTGGAAAGAATTGGGGCTTGCTAGCTGGGAGCAGCCAAGACCTGTGTGGGGTTAGGCCACAAGCCCAGGCTCCATTCCAGTATGAATTCAGTTTCCCCTTCCGTGGGGTAGGTGACCAGTACAACCATCCCTCAGCTTTCTTGGGCCTGCATGTAGGATGGCGTGGAAGACCGCTCAACCATTAGAGATGAGGCTGGCATCTCCTGAATGAGAAGATGCCGGCTACAGCAATGTGCATAGGGACTGTGCCCTTAGACCCTGGAGCCAAGTCACAGAAAGTGAGGCCCCCCGCCAACTTGTGTCACTTCTCAGCTGTGGGACTTTGGGGAACTTCTTTGACCTATCTGTGCCTCAGTCTCTTCATATCATTATAATATAATAACTATTATATAGTAGAATAATAATAGCTTAGTAATAGCATAGGCTATTAGAGGTTAGATAAGTTACTACACACAAAGAACACCATACTGTAAGGGCCAGTACGTATAAACCATAACATGCAAACTGTTACATGCTTGTCTATTTCCCAGCCTGGACAGGTGGGGCTCTGAGACCCTCCCTTCTCTGGGCACTGGCGTGATCCTGTACATAGGTCTTACTATCTGGGCCCTTTCAGCCCCCTCCTCTCCATCCTGAAAGCCTCTAGAATCAGGCAAGCAGAGTTTGGACTCAAACTCTACCACTTACAGGCCAGGTGACCATGGGCAGGTAACTGGCCCTCTCTGAGCCTTGACTAGAAGGAACCCTCTCCACCTTTCTATGCTCTGGGACTGTTGGGGGGGCAAAAGGAGGGCGAGGAGACACGTAGGCAGGGTCCAGCCCAACCAGGCAAATTATTTTTCCATGTTTGACCTCATCCTGACCTGCCTCTTATCATTCCTCTAGCTTCCTCCAGTGGCTATGAGCTGAGCCTCAGAAAGGTCATAGCTAAAAGTACACAACCCTCTACATGCAAGGGCCCTTTGATGCAAAAGGCATGCACGCACCTTGGTGCACCACCGGCCAGTGGGATGCTGCAGAGTAGCCCCCCTACCATGAAGTACCCTCAGGAGTACCCACACAGTGTCTATGCCCATTGTGTGCTCCCCCACTAGGGCACACACATGAACATACAAGGACACAGCCATACATGGGCACAGAGACACAGGTGCCAGCAGGTGTGTCCCCCACACATCTTAGCCAGCATGCGTGAACGTCCTAGCCAGGCCCAGCCCCAAGGTGGCCGTCTTCATGACAGAGGAATGCAGACATCTGGGGATGCTCTGCCAGCGAACGTGAGGGAGAGGCTGAGGGGAAACCATGTGGGCAGGAATCCAGGCAGACGTGCCAGGCCAAGGCGGGGCCCTCGAGTGCTAAGAATTGTGCCGGGGGAGGGGGGGCACGTGCAGACACTTGCTCTAGTTTCACCTGTCACCCCGTGTCCTTAGAGCCTCTGGGTTCTTGGAGTTCATAGGGGCTCAGAGACCGTCAGCCTCCCCCTTTGAAGCAGATTGCAGATTCTCTTTGACTGGCTGTGCCTCCGTCTCTGGGCTGCAGTGGCTGGGTCTGAGCAGGAACAGTATGCCATGTCTTCACTGAAACTAAATGAGCTGTGAGCACAGGGGTCCGCAGGAGGGTTGTCATTGACACAACACTGCCTGTCAAGGGTGAAGGGTGACATGGCAGTCACTAGAACCCTTCTGGTGCAGGCTAAAGCCAGGGGCTGGCACTGAGCCAGCAGTTACTTGGTACTGAGACTTTTGTGCCTGCCAGTCCTCACAGTGCTCACAAAAGGGAGCAGTCTGCTCCCCATAAATGGACACCGAATTTGAGGTGCAGAGAAGCATGTGTCGGTAGAGGCGCAGAGGCCCCGGAACTGGCTGACCCTGTGTGCCCAACATTAAGCCACTGTGCTGGCGACCTCTGCCTCTGCACACAGCTCTCACCCTGAGAGGTTTGCGTATGAGGCATCAGCATGGTTGGCAGGAAGAAGACAGTGTCCTAACTGTTGGGACCGCAGGCTCCAAGGAGGACAGGGACCCACTCCTACCCCTTTGGCATCAGCCTTCCCAGGGTAAAACCACACAGGCGAGATACCAGCCTGAGACTCAACCAAGGCTTCGGCTTCTGGGGTCAGGACCCATCATTGGGGGTCAGCTGAGGATGGAGGGAAACCACAGTGGAGTACCAAAATAAGAGGAAGGATGGAAGGAAGGAAGAAGGGAGGAGGGATGGAAACGATGAACTAGGGCTGTAGTTCAGTTGGTAGAGTGCTTGCCTGCCATGTACAGAGCCCTGAGTTTAATTCCTAATGTTGCATTAACCAGGAGAGGTGGCACATGCCTGCAATCCCACACTCAGGAGGTGGAAGCAGGAGGCTCAGAAGTTCAAGGTCATCCTTGGCTAGATAGCAAGCCTGAGGCCAGTTTGAGGTAGATGCAACCCTTCCTGTAAATTAATTGATTAACTTAATATATATTAAAAAAAAAAAAAAAGGACAACTTGACTGTCCTGGCACAGACCTTTAATCCCACCACCCAGGAGACTGAAGCAGGAGGATTATAAGTCTGAGATCAGCCTGGGCTAAGGAGACCCTGTTTTTTAAAACTGAACACACACACACACACACACACACACACACACACACACACACACACTCCCACCACAATAGGCTAAGGTGAACAGTTCATCTCTATCTCCTCCTTGCAGAACACACAGTCTGAGAGGAACAGAAACCAAAGAATTCAAGAATGCAGTGCCGGGATGTCGGAACATCCCTAAGTAGAGCTTTAGGGCTCCCAGATGGTGAGGTCCGCATAAAGACCTGCTCAACAGCAGAGTCCCTGATGCATCACTAACAAAGACCACCTTATGCAAAGACCCCCAGGCCAACTGAGGCCCTGGGGCCTCCAGGCAGCTTTGGGGCAGTCTGCCCTGGGATTAGGGAGTATGGGGGTAAAAGAGGAAAGCGAGGCAATAATATAAAGGAGAAGCATCCCATCCAGAAAGCCCTCCCTGCAGCCCAATGCCACCCTGCCTGTCCTGCAACCCATGCACTAGGCCACCTGGTTTCTGCCCTCAATGATGCAGGCCCAGCCCCCAAGACGCCTTGAGGTACCCAGTCCCTAAATGGTGCAGACAACTCAAGTCTCCCTATGAATTTTGCAAGGCAAAAATTCTCTACGTAAAAACTGAGGCAAGTGGTGATGGAGCTGAAGGGACTCTGACTCGGGTGTCCATCTCAGAAGAAGCCCCACTGGACCTTCAAGACTCCCACTCCATTTGCCAGGGATGAAACTTGGGCAGTATGCATCCGCCTGGGGAGTCCCTGTGGCATTCCAGCCCAAAGAAGGGTCCACATCCAGCAGAACGAAAAAGACGAAACTGCCCTGGGTTGCTAACTGCTAGCCCAGAACGAGTGTAGCCTAGGCTTCCTGTCTCTGGGCCTCAATATCCAGAGCACAGTGTTTACCACTCAGGGTTGCTCTGTCATCAGAGGGCACTGCATTTAGAAAGACCCAGGCATGATCTAGGACCCTCCATGTGGCCATCTGTAGTTCACATACTTCTCGGGGCCCTGCACCCTTTACCGAATACAGGACTCAGGTCACATCGTTTGCCTGCAGGACAAGTCCAGGCCCAGGGAAGGAAAAACAACCAAACTGCTTTCTTCTCCCACACCAGCCTCCATGTGATCATGTCCCATAGGCCCCAGACCACCTCCTCTGGGCCACTGGAGGGCTCAATCCATCTCACTGTCCCGTAAGGCAGCAAGGATGCGGGGCAGTGACGGAGGGCAGGGAGGCAGTGGCTTCCCGGTGATTCATAGGGAGACTTGAGTTGTCTGCACCATTTAGGGACTGGGTACCACAAGGCGTCCCGGGGGGGGGGGGGGGGGCTGGACCTGCAGGGCCCTGAGAGGCTCTAGCTGCAGGCTGGCGGCCCTGATCAGGGCGCACGTGGCTGAGGTGCAGCCGCACGGTGATGTCAGGCCCACCGCGCCCGGGCCCCAGCACGTTCGTCCGCTGGTGAGCTGGGAACAAAGCGTCCTCCACATTCCTGTGCGCTGACTCACAGCCGTCACGTAGCGCGCCGCCAGCCGCTTTGCCCAAAATTGGTGTCGAGGTGAGGGCGGGCCGAGCACCATGGCCACCGCCTACTGGAAAAGCCACACTAGCTGGACCGCTTCGCGCCCCCGGCGGGAGGTTTCCCAACAAGCACGTCGGAGGGAAATGACAGCGTGGGCTCTGTGGCCCGGAATGCGAGGGTGGCAGCAGGAGAGCCTCTGAGGGAGGCTCATGAAGCTTCGGTTTCTCCGGTGTCTCCGTGCAGATAACTCCCCACACACACACCCGGGCAAGGTTGCAAGAACCTGGTATGCGTTTTTTCCTCCCTGCGTAAGATACTATCCATCAGGGGAAACTGAGGCATGGAGCAGCAGAGCCAGGACGGATGCCTTGGTTGTAAGTTTTCGGGCTTACATTATGTCCCCTGGAGCATGAAGCAGGCTCCCTCTCTCCCCTGTAGGGGTTGAAGCAGGTTGGAAGAACCCAAGAATATTCCACCTGTCCCTCACTTGGCATCCCTAAGCCTCTGTTCCCTAGCCCATAGCTGCCAGCCACAGGGCGCCCTCCAGAGGCTGTTGTGGAAAATACAAGCGAAAATTCAGCACTGTTGGGAGAAAAAAAAAAAAACAAACCTTGGTTCAACAAACCTTGGTCCCCTGAGCTTCATGATAATCCTATGCAGAGCCACAGAGAGAAACTGAGTTAAGCTCGCTTCTTTTTTAAGCAGGGGGCAGGTGTATGGGACTTAGGCAGTCAGAGGATATGGGTCCTGCCCCCAATAAGAGCTGGAAAATGAAGTCATAGGGCTTTGAGTTTGGATCCATCCTGGGCTATCTCTCAAAAGATAGAGAGGGGGCTGGGGCAGGGAGGTGGTTCTAAGTTTGACCCCGGAACCCACATAAAAAAAGGCAGACGTGGCGGCATGCGCCTATAATTCCATCACTCCTGTTTGGAGATTGGAGGCAAAAACAGGGACTTGACTGGAAACTCGAAGGCCAACTAATCTGAGTACACAAAACAGCAGAAGAAAGCAGCCCCTGAGGTCAAGAAGAGAAGTGACCCCGGAAAGTGGTCCTCTCGCCTCCACATACGCTGTGGCACATATATACCCAAACTCACACATACGAAAGAGAGAGAGAGAGAGAGATTCTCCTACCCTGAATTTGAGACTGAGACCATCATAGACCAGCCTTGTTCTCAGGTATGGAGATAGCCTGGGCTATTCTTCCTAGGCCACGTGGTCATCCACCTGGGGCCCTTCTGAAAGTCCAGGGAAGACGGTTAAAGGAAGTGTCTCACCTCCTCAGAGCTGGACTGGACTAGCACCCCCTGCACCACCCCACCCCCCAGCAACAGACACAAGTCCCCCCTCTCCACAGCTTTTCCCTCCCACTCCAACTTGACTGCAGGAAAGATAAGCTCAGGCTCAACATTCAAGAGCCTGGTGGCCTGCTCTCTCTCCACTGAATGCTGTGAGCTGTTCCATCCTCTTCTAAGATGCCCCATGCCACTCTGGAAACCACTAGAAATAACGTCTCCGCAGACTTTGCGGCCCTGGTCAACTGTCTCTCCTATGTACAGGAATGTCCCCGGAGCTCCTGGACAGAGGCACCTCTGGGCCCCCGGCTCCTGTCCCCCTTTCTTTTGGCCATTGTAGGGCCAGGCACAGAGCACACACTGGTCTTTATAAGCTCAGTGCCTTCATTCCCAGGCCATTCACATTGTCCAGCTCTTTGTCACAGGTAAATGCTGATGCCTTTGGAGTCTCTTTCCCCAAATCCCAGGGACCCCGGGTCTAACAGAGAGTGGGGTCAGCATGTTTACTACATGAGTACAGGACCTCAACCTCAGGGCCTGGGACCCTTCTCTGCCATCCCTGGCTGGCTGGCCCTAGGCAGCTGACAGCCTCCCTGAACTTCGGTCCCAGGCCACACCCTGTCCACTTCCTGGGGCTATTTAGAAGATCAAATGAATGAAGACAGGGAGAATGCTCTGCACGTGGGCACAGCTCCCCACAGAGTTGTCATTACCACCAAGTCATTATTCTGGACCTCCCTTGTGCCCGAGGCCTGGGTTCCAAGGCTGGGCAGCGGTGATGAACTCAGAAGCGGCCTCAGCCCCGGGTTGACTCAGGCTGAGGATGTCCCAGGAGAAGTGGTTACTTTATGGCCAGCCTGAGGCAAACAGGCCCCTCCCCGACCCTCTCCACGTCCAGGGTCTAGTCAGTGCCTCTTATCTGGGGAGATAAAGGCTGTTTCCCCTTGGAGAAGGCTCTGTTCAGCTGCTTGCCTGGCCTTGGCAACACTCGGTTTCTCTGATGGAGACCTGGAGAGGGCTGGGCAGGAAAGGCAAAGGCCTCTTGAGGATGCCAAGCACATCTCTCAGGCAGAATGACAGGCTTACCCACTGCATCGGCCCTTGGAGGAATGAATGCCTCTCTCTATCTCCCCAGTACCTATTCCACAGTGAGGTAGGTCTTTTTAAGAACTGGACAAGTCGGGGGCTGGAGAGATGGCTCAGAGGTTAAGAGCATCGACTGATCTTCCAGAGGTCCTGAGTTCAATTTCCAGCACCCACATGGTGGCTCACAACCATCTGTAATGAGATCTGGCACCCTCTTCTGTGTACATAATAAATAAATAAATCTTAAAAAAAAAATAAAAAAGAACTGGGCAAGTCATCCCTCCGGAGTATGAGCTGATGCAGCCAGGGTGGTCAAGGCCAGTATGCTCTAGCCCTCTATTCTGTGGTGGGCTTCTGCCCCATGGTGGGTATCCCTCTCATCCACTCAGTTCTTCCCAGTTCTCACTAAATACCAGGCCTTGGCTATGAGTCATTGTTTTTTTAGTTCCTTGTATGAATCCACTGGACTGAGGTTGTCAAAACTCAGAGAACTTGGGGGTGGGGAGATGGATCCCTTGGTAAGACACTTGCTGAGCAAGTACAAGAATCTGAGTTCAAATCCCCCGCACCCACATAAAAGAGAGAGGAGGTAGGGAGAAAGCCAAGCATGGTGGTGCACATTCATAATATTAACACTGGGGAGATAGAGACAGGGAGAGCCCTGGGACTCACTGGCCAGCTAGCCTAACCTAATCAGCAAGTCCCAGGTCTCAGTAAAATACCCTGTCTCAAAAAAAAAAATAAATAAATAAAATATAAAAGGTAGTCAGCTCATGAGGAAAGACACCCAAGGTTGATGTCTGGTCTCTACGTGCATCCATACAGATGTGCTGATGAACACACAGAGAGAGAGATAAACACACATACATCACATGTACACATATTCATACACACACACACATATATATATATACTATACACATATACACACACACACACACACACACACACACACACACACACACACACACACCAGAGTCCCAGGTCACACAAAGATAGCTTGAGAATGTGTTCACTGTACCTCTCCTGGCTCCTGTATCAATGCCTCTCTAGTCAGGCATGATTTGAGGATTCCAGCAACACTAGACCTTAGTGGACCTGAAGGGAGGTTCTTTGGTCTCATGGACAACCCTGGTTATAGAAGCCAGGGAGGAAGTGTGCTTGTCTGGTTAGGTCGGGCCCACCAGGCCCTCCTGGGTCCAAGGCTCCTTGCCAGACCCAGATGAAAGTGTGAAGTCATTAGGCCATTCCAGCTCCTTGTCTGATCTCACTGCCATGACTCAGCTTTGCCTTACCCAAACCTCCTCCTCCTGGGGGACCCCAACAATGGCCTGGCCTACTGTCCGCTCAGGCCCTCCTTCTCTGAGTCAGTGCTCACCTCACCACCCATCACAGTGTGTAAACAGCCTCCTCCTCCTCCCCACCAAGCTCCCAGGATTCCTGCTGCTGAAGGCCTAGAGGTCCCGTGGAAGGATAGCAGGATCTCACCCACTGACCCCAACTCAAGACCCAAGACGGACCCCCTGGACACGGGACTTTGTGGCACTATCAGGAAAATCTAAATTGAGCTTGAGAGTTCGGGTTCAAGTCTCACTTCTCTCTTGCTAGATGAATCACCTTGGGCCAGATACTTACTCCTCATCTAAAAATAAGGCTAAGACGACGCTGCCTCATGATCGCACTTGCTGGGATAGTCGCTAAGAATGAAGGCTGTGAAGCAGGTAGACTAGCTAGAATCCATAAGCCCCCTTCTCTCCCTGAGTCTCGGCTTCTCATCTGTTAGAAAGGACTAACAATAAGGACCTTCCTGTGGGGGTGACAGAATGGGACAATACAAGCAAAGCATTTGGTGCAGTGTCTGGCCTGCGGAATGTGCTCAGAAGCAGGAGCTGTGGTTAACTCTTCGAGTGCTGGTCCCATGGCAAGCCCAGGTTGGTCTCTGTGGAGGCTGTGGAGATGGAGAGCGGATGATTGATGATGGTGTCCTCTCAGAGAAGGGAGCCTGGGAGCAGGAGTTCCACATCACCTTCTGTGGGCCGAGTTCTGCCCTTCCCCAGGGGAGGGGGCTCATAGAAGGCTCTCCATAGAGGTCTTTCTGTACTGCATCCAGCCTTATGGTCCCCAAGGTGCCTACCAAGCCCAGACAGAGTTGACACACAGACAAGAGAAGGGGCTTCCCCAGCTGGAAGCTTAACCCACAGCTGCAGCTCAGGTTATCCTTCAGTCTCCTGGAGACTCTTCAGGCAACTTGGAAATCTCACCTGCCTCACAAAGGTTCGTTCATACATCCCCAGTGGGCACTGACCAAAGCTGACCTTGGAACATTGAACCAGAATGCCAAACTGTACAGCTGTCGGTCCACAAAACTGGTATGTACATGAACTTTGTGGTAGTCAAGAAGCAGCCATCAGATCCGAGGGACCCAGGAGACATGGACAAGGATGGTTGAGGCAATCCTTACTGACTCTCGTTTCTAGTTCAATTCTTACTAGCTGAACATAGAATCTGGCAGTGGGAGAGGGGTCGCCATCACATAGATATCGAAGGGCCAGAGGACTGGAGGAATTCAAATTCAGATAGGCTGGATTTGAGCCCTGAACATCCCTAGGAAAACACCTGGACCTCTTAGAACCTAAAGATCAACAAGATGACATACCTCAGAGGGTTATGTTGTGAGCAATAGTGTACTGTCATCAGATTTGATCAGTAATGTGGATTGCTATCAGTAGCTGACTCTTTCTTGTGGAATTTTCACCCAAGCCATGGATTCATGACCATCCATTCATAAGAAGGAAACTGGGACCCAAAGAAAGAAGAAAACCATTTAAGATGAGACATGGGCCTTGAATTCAAACCTAGCTTGGCCTAACACCAGGACAGAGTCTTCAGGCACTAGCCTGCCTCCCCAGTGAAAAGCAAGAGAAGGCCTGGCCAGAGATGGCTATAATTGACAACCCAGTATTTGAAAAGGAGTTCGACTTTGTGTAATAAATAGAGCCGAGGATGCTTTTTAGGGGAGACAGCATTTGTGGCGAAACCTGGCTTAATGCCACATGTCTATAATCTCAGCACTTCAAGTGTGGCGGCAGGAGGATCAAGGCCAGCCCTGGTTACATGAGATACTACCTCAGAAACAAAAACAAAAACAAAACACAAAACTGTAGTGAGCCTTGAAGAATGGACAGAATAAGTCAAGCAGGAATCAAGAAAGGATGCGTGGCCCTGGAGAGCGCTGAGGCAAAGGACATCAGCTATGGTCTGTTGGGTGTGGGGCACCTGGACCAGATGAGGCAGGAGAAAGAGGTCATGGTCAGACTCACCCAGACCCAATGCCAGCATGAGCATTTGTTGAGATACATCACCCTGATGCCAAAGTAGGGCCAGCCTGGGACTTCCAACTGAAGCTGTCGTTGCCGGGCGCCCGCGTCTCAGCATACCATACCTCTCATCTGGTGTGTCACTGTGTGGTATGTTGAAGCAAATGTGGTGACTGGGTCCAACCCCGAGTGCAGCTTGCTTGGGAGAGACCAGGGAATGCAGAACAGCAGAGGAGACACTTGTGGGAGTCGGTCCATGGCCTGAGGATGGCACAATTCCATCCAATAATAACCTACTCATATGCACGTGCACACACACACACACCTCCCTTACAGGAGAGTATCCACTCCATGGGGTCCATACACTGCATCTCACAGTGAGTGACAGAAGCTGACCACAGGGCCTTCTTTACCAAATCTCGCTTTGGCTCTACCTCAAAGCCTTCCAGTGCTGTCAGGTGAGATCTTCCCTTCTCAGATACCTTTGACGGAGGTAGCCTCAACACTCAGATGGGTTAAGGCTCAGTGTGTCCTTTGTCATCTGGCTTATAAAAAAACAAAACAAAACAAAAGCACACTGTCCAACTCTGGCCTGCACTACTGCTAAGCTGGTCCAACGCCAGACTCATAGATTGGGGGAACGGAAGGAAGGGAAACTTGAACCTGAGTCATAGGGCTTTGAAGCTGGTACCCAGATCTGCCAAGCCGCAGGGCATCTGGGTGGGCTGGCCCCCTGATTCATCCCCACACCCTGGACCTGCCCTGGGCAGTGAATTAGCTCCTGCCTGCCCTGCCTTCAGAGCCCAGCTGTGCCCCTCCTAGGTCATTCATGGCTTGGGATTCCCAGAGCCACTGGAAAAGCCATGGCCTTCAGGCGAAGAGGTGGTACCCTAGGCACACCTCTTCCCAGGAATGTCAACTAAAGTCCCAGTGGGAACTCCAGCTTTGCCTGCCTGCTGGGCACCAAGCTGCCCTGATGATACACACATCAGACACTCAGTTTGGGCTGGCATCAAATTCTAGAATGAAGTACTGTACTTCGGCCAGGCCAGCCTCCTGGTGGCTCACCCCTTCCCAGAGGGGAAAGGCGGCCTTCTGGTGGGGCTCTGGGTGCGCCGTGGAAAACATGGGTTCTAAGCAACAGGGTGGGTGTGGTTCTGAAAAATACCAGCTGCGTGTCTTGGCTGGTGGTGGTAGTGGGACAGAGAAAAGTTGGGGTTCCAAGCCCTCCGGGTGCAGAGACCTGGGCTTCAGAGGCAGAAGAGTTGGAATATCCCAAGTTTCTAGGTTTGGGGACTGGCAGCTAGTCTCATGCACACTCAGTTTCTTCGTCTAGCTTCACTACCATTGTAGGGAATTTCCATTTCTTGACACCTGTCTAGATTTTCTCACATCCGTCACTTTGAGCATTTTAAAGATGGCATCAGACAGAAAAGGGGACTTGACCCTACGCGTGGGAAGCACCATCTACACAAAGATGTGAGTTCTGTCGGTAACCCATCTGGTTGCATTCGGTTTCACTCCAGCCTTTGATCTGTGCCATGTACCCAAGCCTGGGCTGAACCCTAATACAGGAATTCCAGAGAAAACCGTGTGTCAGTAGGGCTTGTTGTCATCTGATGGGAAAAGAGATCTCTTCCAGGGAAACGATTAAATTGTGTCTCAGTGAAAGTACAACCTTCTAGTCAAAGTTCAAGTCTGACCCTCCTCATGAAGAAGAATGATGAATTAGAGACTAAAATGGGTGGGTGGATGGAGATTGGATAAAAGGCTAGGTAGGGATGAATGGACGGATGGAGGGATGGATACTTGATGGAAAGATAAGCAGATGAATGGATGGAGGGAGGGATGGGGAGGTGGACACATGGTGGAGGATAGATGAAAGGACAATGGAAAGATGGATAGATGATTAAAATGCATGAATATGCCAGGCAGTGGTGGCACACACCTTTAATCCCAGCACTTGAGAGGCAGAGGTGGGCAGATCTCTGAGTTTGAGGCCAGCATGGTCCACAGAGTAAATTCCAGGATGGCCAGAGCTACACAGAGAAACCCTGTCTCAAAAATAATAATAATAATAATAATAATAGATATATGGATGAGTGGATGGATGAAAGGGTGGACGGATGATGGATGAATAACTGAGTAAGTATGTGGATAAGTGGGAGGATTATTAACAAAACACGTGATATAGATTGTTCATCTCTTAACAGAAAAGTATAAAAGGGAAAGTCTTAGCCCTGCCTCTTGTTTATTGTGTGGCTTTGAGAAAGCCAGTTCCCTGGGGGTCTCATCTGTAGTGAGGTCGAGATCAATCTATCTCCCAGGTCAGTTTGGCGGTCCAGTGAAAATAAGAATGGCCGCCCGTGCCCGTGTAAGGTGTCCAGGCCTCAGCCCCTGCCCTCTTGCGTGTGGGCTGTTTCATGTTTGGGGACAGGCAAGAGGCCTGCTCCACTCTTGCATTCCCCGGAATCCAAGTCCGCATCTGCTCTCTGCCTAGAATGAACAGGGAGCTGTTCTCATAGAAGAACTGCTGTGGGGGTCCACGAAGGGGACATTAGAGGCACACAGGATCTGGAGCTGGGACTGAGGAGTAACACAGGCTATCGGTGAACAAGACACTTTCTGTCAGCCTCAGTTTCCTCACTTGTCAGACGGGAACTGATTACAGCACCCATCCATCCCATGGGTGTGTTGGGACCGTTGGTGGAACCGATGCATGTGGGTTGCTCATCACAGGGCTTAGAATACATCAAGTGCTCCACAGTTCATGTTCCCCCTATGCTCCTAAAAGGCCAAATGGGAACAAGGACCTTAACATTTGGGGGAAACTTGGAAACTTGGAGCTCAAAGGTTTCCGCCCTAACTGCTGAGCCTCTGTGTTCATTTTCTTGTTTCAGAATGTCCATCAGACCCTCACAGCCATCTGACCAGCTCTGACGTACACTGCCTGCATTCCACTGAAAGTCCAGCTGTTCCATGGCCCTGTTCTGATTGCTCTCCGCTTAATAACAAACAAGGCACATGAATTATCCCTCTAAAGGTATAGTTTATGTGGGAGGTAGAAATCTTTCCAAATGGGCTGATGTGGAAGTGAGGAGACAACAGGCAAGGGTATCCTCTGAGGAAGCATGGGCCAGGGGAGCTGGTCCCACAGGCCTCAGGTAGCCTTTGTGGAGACCCAGATGTGGGCGGCCAGGAGCAGGCCTTGCTGGCTCAGAGTGAGCTGAGACTGAGGGCACGAGGCCCAAGCCACCCACCCAGCAGAAGGAAGCCCTGAGGCTGAGTGCCCTCAGGCCCCAAGAGGAGTGGCTAGAGCTATAGCCTCCCAGGCAAGTGAGAGTGGGAATGTCTGGACTTCCCCAATACCCGCCCCACAAGGCTGGCTCTAAGGCCAAACCCTTGCCAACCTGTGGTCACTAGGCTTCCGACATCGGCCCCTAGCCAGTCCTGTTGCCAGCCGCTCACTCTAAGTCACCTGTACAGCATGTACCTGCAAGCCAGACACTGTGCCCCTTTCATCCAGGGTACAAACACACCTCCTGAGGCCCGGTGGGCCTGGGTGGCTGTAGGAAATTCCTGGTTTTCCAGAGATGAAAGGCCTAGCTGAGAGCCGGACCCACATGGCCTCAATCTGCTAGACCTCCATTTGTGGGGCTCTGAAGTCCCAGAGGTTGGATTCTGAATGCCACCGGAGGTCGGAGCTGAGAGCATCTCTCCTATCAGTAGGCAGGCAGGATGAGACAAGCGAGGGAGGATGAAGGAAGCCTAGCCCCTATTGTATCCCAGAGCTAGGGAAGGCCTCCTGCTCCAGGGTCTTACCTAAAATACCAGGCCATCCCTGTCCAGTGGGACAATGTCCCTAGAACACTTAGCCCTCGCTCCTGGAACTCTCCATCTGGCATAGGTATCCCTGATGGCTGGACAGCTGCTCCTTGGTAGTTGCTCTCTCTGTGCAGGGATTCTGGAGTTCTAAGGGTCCTAAGGAGGTAGCCTAGGCACTTCCCAGTGTCTGGCCTTTCTGTCAGTGGGATCCTTCAGATAGCTTTCCCCAAAGGGACCCAGATGGACCCTGAGCTAAACGCATGGGTGTATGAGAAGGGCAGGTCTTGGTCAGAAACTAAGAGAACATGCCCATTATGACTTGAGCAGGTTGTTCTTCCTCTGGACCACAGCTGTCTCGTCTATGCACTGGGGCTGATGACTGGTGGGGATTTCTTCCAGGCAATTCCCAGCTTCTCACTCATAAATAAACTTTCTCTGTCACTAGCCTTCACTCCCCAAAAGTCACCCACCTTCTCCACTTAGGCAAGTGCCCAGCTGGTGGAGAAAATATCATTTGTGGAAAACAAGTTCCCTCAAACTCCTACTCAGGTGTGCCCCCACCTCCCTCCCTGAAGCTGCTAAAGACCTAGGAAGTTGACAGGGCGGTGGTGGCACACGCCTTTAATCCCAGCACTCGGGAGGCAGAGGCAGGTGGATCTCTGTGAGTTCGAGGCCAGTCTGGTCTACAGAGCGAGATCCAGGAAAGGTGCAAAGCTACACAGAGAAACCCTGTCTCGAAAAACAAAACAAACAAAAAAGACCCTGTAAACTTACAGGGTACAGCTGAGCTAGAGGATTCAGCAAAATGGGTGGCTGGGGCAGTTGGTGAGAACCAGACCACCAGCATCAGCACAGCCAGACAAGGACGTATAGCCAAGTCTCTTGGAAGGATCAGGGACAGCATGGCCAGGACGGTTACAATGGACAGGGGCAGGCCACCAGATCTACCAGGAGGGGCAAGGGTGACTGCTAGGGCCTAGGCCAAGAGATTCAAGGGCCTAGGGAGGCTATTTTTAACTCAGCTTAGTTTCTCTACCTGGAAAACAGCTCTTGTCAGTGGGGTAGCGCTGTTCCCGGAAAGGCTCCATCCCCTAAGACAGGCTGGACTCGCTCAGGTTCCTAGGCAGGCTCTCCATTACATATAGCCTGGCCTGTCCAGCTGGAGCCCAAGCCAGGGAAGGAGAGAAACCAGAGCCAGCAAGACAGCTCCCTGTGCTGGCCCTGCGAGGCTGCAGTGACCCCATCCCTACTGTCCCGCTGTTCACACCCAGAAAGATCCTGTCTCCTGCTCCATTTCATTCTCCTATTATGCTCCCCAGACCCGGAGCCTCTGGTTCCCTATTGTCCTGGGCAGGCACTTTGCATTTGTGTGAAGATTAGACAGGTTAGAACCCTGCCCCACGGCCCCCGCCCCCCAGCCCCTGTCTTTCTCTTCTACTTCCTCAAATCCCAGCTCTGTCTTGCTCCCAGCTTCCTGGTTCTCCCGAGCTACCTGCCTTTATCTGCTCTTTTCCTCCCCACCTTGACCCTACCCCTTCGCCACTGACCTGCTCGCTCTTCTTTCTTCTGGCTCCCCAGCCTCTACGCCCCCACGCAAGTCCCTAGCCACATTCTCAGAGCCTAATAGAATTGCTCGCCTCATTCCAGAACTATTCTTCTAGGTTCTTATGGAGCTGCAGCAGAGGGGAGGGCAGGGAGGCCCTCGTGGGAGTCTCGTCCATTGTGGTTTACTGGTGAGATCAAGATTGGGGTTCCCAAAGGGGTTATGTCATGTGACAGCGAACCCTTACACACACACACACACACACACACACACACACACACACACACACACACACACACACACCTGCTCTCTGAGCCTCCTTGTGGGCATTCTTGGAACTGACACCAGAAGACAGCAGCTGCCCCCTAGAGTGGCCATTAGAAGAGGTAAATAATGCCTGAGTACATCATAGGTGAGAGTGTGTTCTTGCTTCTTCCGTCCCAGCCTGGGACGGCTTTCACTCACTGCCCTTGCCTCAACCTTCTTTTGCTCTGCCAGACTTCACCAGGCTCTCTCCCCCCTTCTCTCTGTGTGTGTCTCTCTCTGTGTATCTCTCTCTCTATCTGTCTCTCTCTGTTTCTGTCTCTCTCTGTCTCTGTCTCTGCCTCTCTGTCTCTCTCTCTGTCTCTGTCTGTCTCTGTCTCTCTGTCTCTCTCTGTCTCTCTCTGTCTCTGTCTCTGTCTGTCTGTCTCTCTCTCTTGTCATCCTGGGAAGAGGCACAGTGACCTATACCTTTCCATCCCCTCTTCCCTCCTTATCTATTTTTTAATGAAGGAACTGAAAACTCCGCACAGACATGAAGAGATGCCGAGTGGTCTGGGGTCCACAGTCCTGAGCCAGGTGAGTCCTCAGCCTCTCTCCCTCTGAGTGCGTTCACAGGGCTCCTGTGATGTGCCCTATGTACAGGGAAGGCCACAGGCCATGCCCTCTGTGGGGTTCTGGACCTCAAGGATATAAGATAAATCTATCTGCTACCATGAGTCAGGCAGGCCTAGGAATTCCAGGAACCTGTGGGCCTTTCCCACGCACCTGCAGGCAGGCTCCCTGAAAGGATCTACTTGAGTGGACTCGGCCAGGCCAGGACAGGCACAGAGGGGCTGCCAATGCTCTGAGTTGCTCATTCTGTCCCTTCCCTTGCCCACAGTGTGTCTTTGCTTTTGCCTTTAACAAGGCTTCTGAGTCAGCCTAGGGACCCAGCAGAACGCCAGGCCCTAGAGAGCCATTTCTCTGCCTTGCCTCCTCTTCCTCCTCTTCCTCCTTCTCCATTTATGTATTATTATTGTGTGTGCATGTTTGTGTGCATGTATGTGTGATGTGCCTGTGTGGGTGTGGGTGCATGCGCGCTATGGCACAGATGTGGAAGTCAGAGGACAGCTTGTAGGTGGCGGTTCTCTCCTTCTGCCTGATTGAGGCAAGGCCTCTCTTGTCCCTGCCGTGTGTTAAACTCCAGGCAAGCTGGCTCGCACATTTATAGACCATTCTCCATCTCCACCTCTCACCTCGCCATGGGAATGCTGAGATCAGGCATGCACACCACCACTGGGTTCCACCACTGGGTTCCTGGGCTCAAAGGCAGATAAAGAGGCTTGTGTGGCAAACACATTCACCCTCTGGGCCACCTCGCCAGCCTCCCTGCTCCTCTAGTTTTGCATAAAGCAGCCACTGAGGTGAGACAAGAAATTCCGTTGTGTCCACAGCGGGGAAACCACTCAGGACACCTTCTGTGGGCCCGTGGAGCATCCTCCTAAAAAGGACTCCGGAAGTATCTTCTCTATCTCAAGGGCGAATTTGAACTCAACAGGGTAAGGAGACCCCCGTTTTGGTCTTGTTTTGCAAACAAGGACACAGAGGCCCAGGAGGCTATTCCCCGGCCGTGGTTGCACAACTGAGTAGTTTCTGAAAGGACCAGAACTCCTACTACAGGTTGGGGGGGAGGGAGTGTATAGGGGTGTGTGTGTGACAATATTTCTTGGGTAAGAGGAGGATGAGGCAGCCCCAGGCTGTCAAAGGTCAGGCATTAGTTGTGCCCTTCATGAGGCCAGCGGTCCAAAGGGGGTTCTGACTCGCCCAAGGCCATGAAGCCTTGAGTGGGCCTTTCGCCTCCCACGCAGTGAAGGGCTATCTCAGCTTGCTTCACAATGGGCAGATAGGAAGGTGGCAGAATCCCTGTACAGAGCGAGGGCTTTGCTTGGAGAGCTCCGCTCCAGACTTCCAGTTCTGGAGCGCCTCCGCGGGGAGAGCGGGGGAGGGGTTGGGAGCACTTGGGGGTAACTTCAGAACTCCAAGGGGCCTTGGGCCTGAAGAGAGCCCCCGAGACTCCTGAAGGTGCTCCAGTACAGCACAGAGGGTGGAGCCCAGCCTTCCACCTCCCTCCCCCTCACCGGGAGGCCAGGGCGGGCCAGGCACCCAGGGAGGAGGCGGTGTCCCTGGCTCTCTGCCCAAGGTGCAGCAGCTAGGCGAGGCGGGGCTGGACCAGCAGGGGCGGGCGCCCTGCCTGGTATTAAAAGGGGCGGTCAGGGCACCTCGGCAATGAGCTCCCAGCTCGGCTTAGCAGCAGGACGCTGACGACAGGCGCTCCCTGCTCCCCTGGTCCAGCCAAGCACTCTGCCGCCGCTGCAATGGTCTCCACACCTGCCGCGTGGTGCTCCATCGCTCTGGCCCTGCTTTGGGCCCTGCATGAAGGTGAGCTGCCCTCACTCATTGGTTGCTGCTCCGGGGTCTATCCTTTGGTATCTCCTCCAGGGGTATGGTGCTTCCCAAAGCCAACTAGGGGCATAGAGCAGGGAGCCCCCAGTAGGGAGCTGCGTCTGCAGGGTGCAGGCACTGCACTGGTGGCTGGGACTTCCCCAGGCTAGCCAGAGTGGTTCCTACGCATCAAGGGTGCCAACTTCCTTATTGTGCAAGAGGAGGAGCCCTGCGGGTCCCCATCCCAGGCAGGCCAGGTGCCCTGACCTCCTCTCCACCTTTCTCTCTCCCTCCTGTGTGCAGGGAAGGGCCAGGCCGCTGCCACTCTGGAGCAGCCAGCCCCAGCACCCAAGGGCCGCAGCCCCCACCTGCGTTTCCGCCGTTGCTCCTGCAACTCCTGGCTTGACAAGGAGTGTGTGTACTTCTGCCACCTGGACATCATCTGGGTGAACACTGCCGGGTGAGCATCCACCGGGACTGCGGGAGCTGGTCGGGGTGAAGGCCTCTGGCAACCTCTGTAACTGCCTGGCTCACCATGGGGCTCAGATAGGACACTGCCAGCGTGCCCATAGTTACTAGTTATGAATCAACATGGGGGCCACCATCGTCAGGCAGAGAGCTGTGTACCCTTCCAATGCTCACAACGGCCTGTTAGGAAAGTGCTAGTTCCATTAGGGTCCTGAGGCTCAGAGAGGTGAGGTGAGGATCACACAGGGAGAAGTGGGGGGTTCCCTCCCAAGTCTAAGGATGCAGGAGCTCAACCACACTTCCCCTGCAGAGAATCATCCCATGCATGACAGCAGCCATGCCCAGGCCATGCTCTGTGTGGAACACCACAAGTACAGTACCATCTGCTGAGCCCCCAGCCTCCCCACACAGCAGGCACTGTGGCAGCTCCCCACAGGACAGACAAGAAGTCTGCCTGGGGTACCCTGGCAGGAGCCAGAGCTGGGTTCTGCCCACCCCATGCTGCCTCCAGGCTCCTGCATACCTCAGGTTGAAGTTTTTGTGTATGTATGTATTTTTTTTTTCCTTCTCCAAATTGCATAAGGCAAGAGAAGCTGAGCATATAAGCATGTATAGAGCTAATCCACATCCAAACGCTGGCTCAGGGCGGGAACCCTGCCAGTCCCTGCGTGCCGGGTCCACCCAGAATCACTACAGTTCTAACTGCCAGGCCACCTAAAATTAGCTGTTGACCAAAGGTGTTGGGTGGACAAGCCTCGGGGCCCCTGCTCTGCCTCCCTTAGCCAAACTGGATCAGAAATCAATCCAGTTACATTTGTGTATACACACACACACACACACACACACACACACACACACCACACCACACACACACACACACACACACACAAAGGCATATTTGTCACATTCCCCCAACAAATGGGGACCAACTAGAGGCAAGCTGGTTGTGAGCTGGGGGCTTCACTCTGGCAGCTGAACTGGCCTTTCTTCCTCATGGCCTAGACAGGGGCTCCTTTGAGCACAGAAGACCAGTCCAGGCTTCCTAAGAACTGCAGACTCCACTCCTTACATTCCCCTGCAGGAGCTCCTAGCAGATCAGTGTGCAGAGGCGTTGGTAGGGGAGTCTGTGACTTTAGTGGCTAACTTAGTATGAGAAGGAGTGGGGTGACCACCTTTCATGGCCATCCTGGAGGTGTTCAGAGTAGACCATCTCTGATGGCCAACGATGTGTTGTTTATCTAATCCCATGTCTCTCCTCTCTTTTTCTCCTCTCTGCTTCCCCCCACCCCATGTACACACTACCTTGCTGGCTTCCCGCCCATAGACAGACAGCTCCCTACGGCCTGGGAAACCCGCCAAGGCGCCGGCGCCGCTCCCTGCCAAGGCGCTGTGAGTGCTCCACTGCCCGGGACTCTGCCTGTGCCACCTTCTGCCATCAAAGACCCTGGTAGGTGGACTCCTAGCCTGCAGGGGTAAGGTGACTGCTAGCCGGGAGCAGGCCTGGAAGCAGGGTATCTGGGAGACTAGTCGAGGGCGGAGGCCCAGGGGAGACAAGCAATGTCCCAGAGCCCATTCTAGGACTTCTGCACAGAAATACCCTGAGTTCCTCCCTCTGCCCAGCTCCACGGCTTAGGGGAACATACATCCCCACTCCTGGGCGGGAGTGGCACAGCCAGGTGATAGCCCAGGCTCAGAGAGGGGCAAGCCTTGTGTCCGGCCCACAAGGAACCCAAGCCTGACTGGGCTTCAGGTTCTAACCCGAGGCTCTGGCACTTCATAAGTTTGTTTAGAAGAAAAATAACCTCTGTAGCTGGCAGTCTATGACAGGTACCAGCGTTGTCATTATTGTCAAGGAACTGGAGAATGGATGCCAAGTCTCCTTGGTTTTCCCATCTGTGAAGGGGAAGGCTGCATTCCTCCCCTCCTCCCCCTGGACCATTGAGAAAGCAAGGACTGTGTGTTCCAGTTCCCATGACGGTTTACGAGAAACCTCTCCTCTAGAGCTGGGGCTCCACCCCTGCCTCAGTTTCCCCCTGCAACTGCAGGTGGCCAGATTCTGGGAAGGCCAGCCACCCATCTGCCTCTTTCTGAGGCTGAGAACACATTCCCAGTAGCTCAGTTTTCCTTGGTACCCACCCCGCCCGGGAGGGAAGGGTGCCAGGTGCGCGCAGTGTGGAAATGGATCTGCTCCAGAGGGCAGGGGTGGGGGCTGGGCTGGGCCTGAAGCCAGGTAGCTTCAGGGTTCTGGCCAGCCCCTCACTTGTTGCCACTCTTCATTCAGGCCTGAAACTGTGGTCACCCCAAGCAGCCGGACTCCCGGAGCTGTGTTAAAAGCTGGCAAGAAGTGGGCCTCTGAGAGAGACCTCCTCCGAAAGCTAAGGTGAGGGTAATTACATGGTTGGTCACTTTCTGTATGCTTTACGTGTTTGCCTTATTCTCTGTGGGAGGTGGGACTGGGTCTTCATTGTCTATCTTAGAAAACTAAGGCTCAGAGAGGCAATACCACTTGTTTAGAGTCACAGAGCATCCATCACATCTGGATCTATTTTACATGCATGAGTGTTTTGCCTGCATGTGTGCATGTGCATCACATGCATGAAAGGTACCCTTACAGGTTAGAAGAGAGCATCATCTACATGTAACTTATGTGCTCTAAGAAGAGGTCATTGGATCCTCTGGAACTGGAATTATGGATTGCTGTGAGCTGCCATGTGGGTCTCTGCTAGAGCAGAAAGTGCTTTTAATGCTGGGCCATCTCTCCAGCCCCAAGCCTGTTTTCTTAACTACTACATTCTGTGACCATCAGGTCTGGATCAGGCCTGGGGGGCTTTGACTGGGAATAACCAGTTATTCATTCAAGCATCTTCCCTGTACTGGGGCTTGGAGTGACTGACTCCCTGTGTCCCTTGCTCCTTCTATGCCCCCTAAGGGATCTCCCCAACTTGGTGGCCACAGGTGGCTCAGCACAAGGCCCACAAAATTTTTGTCCAAGCAAGCCGGCTTGAGGACAGAAACCTCACCTTGGGCCGTTAGCAGAGGGACCCAGGGGCAGCTGGTGAGACAGAGACTACTTGCCGAGAAGCCCACCCCAGCCCCAGACAGGCTTTGTGAGCTCTGGCTCGGGGCTGGGTTTCTCTGCACTGCAGAGTTTGAAGCAGGGAGTTTGTAATGTCTATCCTGCAGGGTTTTCATCAGATTAGGTGTGCTAATATGTACGAAGCATGTCCCTGTAGAGCTCCAGAGGCCTTGGCCATGCCTGCCTCTGCCATGAAGGGGTCCTTGGGGCTGGACAGTACCTGGTGTGGCTCTTTGGGGAAAGGAAGAAAAATGGAGCCGAGATGGTAGGGTAGGCAGGCCCCTGCACATACTCAAGAGCTGCCTGAGAATAAGGGAGGTTTTGCAAATACACATCACTTCACAGTGTGTAGACAGCACAGCACTTCGCAGTGTGCAGAGAGATTGCTTTACCGCCCAAGCATTCATCCTGCTGGCAATTCAGTTTTTGTTGTTGTTACTGTTGTTTTTTTGTTATTGTTTTGGTTTGGTGTGGTTTGGTTTGAGACAGGCTTTCACTCTATGTAGCCCAGGCAGGCCTTGAGCTCAGGGCTATCCCACTGTCTCAGCTCCTCAAGTACTGGGCCTAGTTGGTGTCTTCAAAGTAGAGAAAGGGCCTCAAAGAGGGTGAGCCCTGCCCGCCCAGGTGTCCACAGCCTGGTCCTGAGACCCACCTTCTCACTCCCAGATATAACTCTCAGGGTCAGGAAGTAGACGGTAGGAAGTTCCCAGAACTGTGGCAGTGACCTCAGCCAAGCTCAAAGGGCCATGAGGACCATGCTGTGTGGACAAAGCCACCTTGCAGCAGACAGTAAACTGCAGACAGAATAGGATGACGCAGTTTAGGATAGAGGAAGATGGGCACTAGGAAGGAAGGGCATTCACACGGTGTGGGAAAAGGAAAGCACACCATGTGCAGTGCCCAGGCTGACCTTGGCAGTGCCCCTCATCCTTGCAACATCGGATACTGAGCATCAGCCCTGTCAGTGGCCCCGTGAGCCGAGAAGCTCCTGGGCCCAGACCTTGCTTGGGGTCCCTGTTACCTGAGTTCTAGGCTCTAGGCCCAACTACCTGTCTTCCAAGGGAGCCCTGGATGGCCTGTGTCTCCTGGGATGCTAACTGATCCTTCTCCACTTCCAGGGACATTTCTGCCACCAAGCTCCGCTTTGCCAGGCTACAGCCAGAGGTGACAAGAGAGTCCAGTCCTGCACACGCTAGACGGAGGAAGAGATAACCCTGTGAGCTGTAGAGCCATGGAGAAGGAAGCCCACGTGGAGACGGGGGGAAATGGGCAGCTGTGTGGGAGACCCTGTGCCTGCCTTCTGGACCGAGACCTCAGCCCCGGCTCGCCAGACCCATCCGATGGGTTCAGCACAAGCTCTGGCCTCTCTTATACTGCCAGGGCCACCCTCAGCACCTGAGCAGCAGTACAGTCTCCCAGGGCTGGCTGCTGGGTACAGTCCTGCTTGAAGGAGCTATGTGAGGCCAAATGAGCATGCTAACTGCGTCCTGAGGAGTGTCTTGTTTGCTGGGCTGCCATCCAGGAGCAACCCACAGCAGGACACAATTACCTAAGCCATACCTGGAAACTGGACAGACAGAGCGTCCTGATGACTGACATCCTGGCTGGCCCCCATGGTCCTCTCTGGATCCCCCTCCCTAGAGGCCTTGCAAACTTGTTCTCTTGGGATACTTTTGGGGGGAGGGGACAGGGCCTGCTCTGCTTCACTCATCTGTATATAAGTTATTTACTCTAAGAACTTTGAAGTTCTTCTTATTTATTTTATTGTATTTTTTTAGAGTCTCAATTGTTTACTTATGAACTCATGTTTGTAATAAAGGATGAAATGGACTTCTAGGAGTTTTGTCTTAGCCAAGCAGAGGTGAGAGGTTCCTCCCAGGAGGGATCATTCGGAGGTTAAAAGAACACAGGAAGAAGAGGAAAGTTTAACAATGTGGGTGTCTGGGACCCAGGTTCCCCCTGTCCCTTGCTGGGTTTCTCTGGCTACTAACGTGCCTTCTCTGGGCTTTTGCCTGTCGTAACTTAGACAGCCATCTGCAGCTGTGACATCTGGAGTCACAGCAGACAACACAATGGCCAGGCCCTTCTCAGGAGCGTATTTGGATGAAGTTAGATCCATGAGAGAGCAGAGACCATCTTCAGCTCCAGAAAGCTTGTTCAGCCAGGGCCTGACTGGGAGGCCACAGCACATCTGTCCTGTAACAAGTGGAACCAGATGGATACATGTCTGTGTGCGACCTGGTGGTCGGTGATGGGCACTGAAACCTAACCTCAACCTGGGCCTGGCCCTGACTCTTACTCTGGGCCTGAGAAGGTCCAGGAATGAAATTTGACACTTCTCTGACTGGTTGAGCCCAGGGCTAGAGCCAAGCAGCACCCTCTCTGGGCCCAGGGACAGCCTGTGGTCTGGAACATTCCAGCTGCCTGGACTCTTGGTCAGCTGAATCTCCCACAAGCAAGCTGTGTCCTATTCCCAGGGCTGGGGATGGCTGGCTCACACTGGGAGTGGCAGGCTGTGACCTGAGCCAGCTGTCAGGAAATATTTATGGAGCAGGCAATCATCATTTACATACCTGCTATAACCCTGCCTTCTTCACAAAGCCAATCCCAACCTCCTGGGAGAATAACACACGAGTATGTTTTGAGCTCCCATTATACACCGGCATGCTTCATACCTTGTTCGGATTAACCCATTTTGTCTTCACAACATGGGATGCGGACTTCCACAGCTCAAGCCTTCCAGATGAGGAAAGAGACGCACAGAGAAGAGTAGAGGCTTCCCTTAGGAGGCGCAACAAGTAAATAAAAACATCAGCATTGGAGTTCATAATCTGTAGTATGTATGTGTGTGTAATAAAAGTGTGTTGGTTGAATTCGTGGATCTATACTGCAGTTTGACATTGAACTTTCTCCTTCTGAGCCTCTGTTGTCTCTTCGGGAGAATAGAAAGTGATAATTCTCACTCCCAGGACTGTCAGAACAAGAAGTGGAAAGCTCTGCCCCCCAGGCTCCCCAAGGGGGGGGGGCTGGGAAGCAGAGTGGGCTTCCCCAGGCTGTGTGGTGACTACATGTGGGATGGGGACAGAGCCAAGGGACTATGTCGGGGTAGATTGGGAATGGCTGAGGTGGAGGTGGGGCAGGAGAAAGGATCCCAGAGGAAAGTGATGTTCCTTTGTTGCCCTCAATGATGAGCAAGAGGCCAGTGAGGTGGTTCAGTGAGTAACAGCACCTGCTGCCAAGACTCACAGCCTGAGTTCGATCCCTGGGACCCACGGGGTGGAAGGAGGGAACTGACTCCTGGAAATTGTCTGCTCACCTCTACATATGCACTGTAGCATGTATATACCCCTACACACACACCAAAAAAAAAATGTTTTTAATTAAAAATATAAAATAACATATTTTTTTTTAAAAAAAAGATAAGCAAGACTGGAAGACAAGGAAACCAGAGTCAGGACAGGTGTGAGCAGGGAGGGAAGGCAAGGGGCGTGTGGAGTCAGAGGAGTCCTCCAGAGCCGTGAGCAGTCCTAGTGACTGGCGAGGACAAAGGTCAGAGGCAGGCTCCAGAACTCTGTCCTCAGGGGGCTAGTCAGGGCCCAGAGTGAATGGGGGAAGAAGCGGCAGGGAAGGAAAGTCACATTCTGCCCCGGAAGTGCTGAGACCTCCTGGACAGAAGGCCAGGGGGACAGCCCTGCTGCCACTTGCTGCCCAGAACCCCGGGCCAGAGCGCCCTGTCACACTCCACCTGGGCTGGCATGGGAAGCTCCCATTCCTGGCACAGCAGCCTTCCATCCAGACTGGTCCTGCCCCCTCTGAAGCCCCGATCCACAGCCAGTGGCCAGGGCTGACAGCCCCAGGGCCACCCTGGAAAGAGACATGAACGTCCTGGTGAGGAGTGTGGCGCCACAGAGGAGGGTGCTCCCTGCTTTCACCTCAGGCCTGGGACCCCGGTCAAAGTCTAGAGATGGACAGAGTGGCAAATACTGGCCGAAGCGACACCCATTCTCTTAGATCCTTGGTTGCAGAAAGAGGTATCTGGTTTGTGCTCTTTCCTCAGGAGACCCTGTCCTGTCCCACTTCTCTGTACTGGAGCAGCAGAGGGCAGAATCAAGGGGCCATATGTACCCAGAGTCTTTCCCACAGCCTCCAGGTGGCAGAGACCCAGCAATGTGGGGGGGGGGGGTGTGAGGGGGGCGGTGGCCTACAGTTTGGGAAGAACAGAAAAGCTGGAAGAACCTGGGAAGAACCACATTAGGAAGTCTGGATTTGGGGAACAAAAATCTCCTTTTTCTGCCTTTTCAAGAAATAGTAAATCTTTTTCCAAGTTTTAATTTCTTTTTACATTCACTTGGAAGAAATTATGCTATGTGCATGCCATAGCAAGCGTGGGGTGGGGGGCGTTGTAGGGGTCAAATACAACTTGAAAAAGTCAGTTCTCTTCCACCACATGGGTCCTGGGACCAAAGCCAGCTGTCACCAAGCTTAGCAGCAAGCGCTTTTATCTACTAAGCCATCTCACTAACCTGTTTTCCAAGCCTCTTGAAAGCAAAATCATGGTCTGTCAGCTGGAATCCTAGACAGAGAGAAGCTAGAGATGGAGACGGGCCCCGTTTCCCGGGGTCCATACCTAGGGTAAAGGGAGTTGTGGAGCAGGTAGAGGACCACATAGGGACTACATAGGGATCAGGTACAGGCCAGGCCAGGGAGGCTGCTTCCTGAACCATGGCTGCTTCCAGACACGCCTCATCCACGAGCCCAGGGAACTCATCACACACACAAACACACACATATACACACACACACACACCCCACCCTAGCCACCGCCTCCAATAGAGTCCAGGGTCAGTTCAGATAAAACCATTTGCCTCAGAGCAATAAACACCTGGACTGTGGCCATCCATTCATTAAGTGACGATAAATAATCATTGTGGAGACACTGGTGAGCTGTGCTGACAGAGGCAGCCCCTGCCTGGAGGGCCAGAGAACTGCCCGACACAGAGATACACACAGGGCCTGAAGCATCCTGCAAGCTGATGGGCTCCTCACAGCAGCCTGACGCAGCAGATTCTAGAATCATTACTCCCATTTCGTGGATGAGGTAAGTCGGGCGTGGTGACCTGCACCTAGGAGGATGAGGCAGGAGATCGCTTGAGTCTAGGAATTTGGGCTAGCTGGGCAAGATAGTGAGACCTTCTCTCTTTAAAAACAAGGAGGCAGCAGAAGAGAGGGAGTGAGGGAAAGAGAAAAGGAGGGCCCACTATGCTGGCACCCACCTTAAATCGCAGCACACAGGAGGCAGGGGCAGGCAGATTTCTGAGGGTTTGAAGCCAGCCTGGTCTACAGAATGAGTTCCAGGACAGCCAGTAATAGTGAGACCCTGTTTTAAAAAAACAGAAGGGGTCAGGGCAGACAGTGAGACCCCACTGCTTCATCTGTATTATTGTGGCTTGTTTTTGTTTTGAGTCAGGGTCTCACGTAGCCCAGGCTGGTCTCAAATTCAATATATCTGCAAAGATGACCTTGAACTTGTGATCTTCCTGTCTCTGTGTTTTGGGATTATATGAAGTGCTAGGGATCAAACTCGGGACTTCATGTGTGCCAGGCAAACACTTTACCAGCTGTCTTGAGAGTCCACCTCCAGCTTGGTGGTAGCTAAGCTGGCATTAGCCCCCAGCCTCTTAAATCTCATGCTCTCCTGACTCTGACACTGAGATAGAACCTTGGGGGAGGGAGTCCAGGGTGACTTCCTGGAGGAGGTGACCTGAAGGAACAAACATCACTTGAGTAGGGTGGGGAAGAAGATCCTAGACTGGAAGAACAACATAAGAGAAAGCTCCTTTCTTCAAGGATGAAAGCTGTACTCGGCTTCTCCCAGGGTATCCAAGAAGGGAGGGGCCTGGAGAAGTCTGGTAGGATCTACAGGAATAAGCCATGATGTCCTGAGTGCCATATCCAACCCTGGCATGGGGTGGTGTTATAGGTGGGGGACACTAGCAGCAACTGTCACACACACACACACACACACACACACACACACACACACACACACACACACACACACAGACAATCACAGAAAAGGAGGTTACTGTCATGCTGGAAGTCTCTGCCATTGGTACTTCTAGCCTCTAGACACTACATGCTACCCTGAAGCTCTCCCAGGCTGGCAAGGGGAAGAGGTGGGAAAAGAAATATACTGTGAGCTAGACTTTGAAGAGCAGGACCAGAAGGGTTTGCTTACCCTGGCATGAGGACCAAGGCACCACAGCCAGGGGAGCAGGGACAGGAATGTCTGTCTACAGCAGCATGGAGGGGTCCAGGTAGGGAGAGGCAGCTGGCCTGAGTGGCAGGAGCCAGGTGGAGAGGAACATCCAGGGCCAGGAGTTTGAACTCCAGTGATGGAGAGCTGGTGAAGGTTACTAAGCAAAAGAGCCAGGACAGGAGCTGGCCTTGGGCTTCTGGGTAATCAGCAACCCTTCCTGGGCCAGCAATTTTAGCCTACAGAGACCCTCCCAGCACCTCTTACAGAGAGTGGGTCTCGCCTTGGCCTGCCAGGGATCAGTGCCAAGAGCCCTCGGCAGCTCAGGAGGGGGCTGCTGGAGCCCTGGAGGAGGAATGCAGCCTAATTAATTCTCTGAAGCTCCCAGGCCTCGCCTTGTGGGAGCAGCTGCCAGGACAGGCCTGCCAGGGCCCCACCGGGCCGGCTGTCAATCATTCAGAGGTAAAGCCAGGGGAGGATGCAGGCTGGGAGCTGGGCGACAGGGACTGGGGCCAGCCCCTTGCCTTCAGGCACACACGTGTCCTCAGTCCCTTCAGAGTGAGCATGACAGCGGCAGCCAACAGGCCTTAAGGTGACACTGACACTCTAGGTGCCGTTTCTCGTTTAATCCTTACAAGGGCCAGAAGCGGGCTGCAGTTCATGTCTCCACTGGGCCAGGAAGGAAATGAGAAACGGAGAAATGAACTTCTCTCCTAGTGTCATGTGATCAGAAAGCTAAAGTGGGAAGCTGGGATTGGGCCCAAACATTCTGGGTCCAGAACCATAGTGCTGGGTAACCCTGAGGGCAACTGGGGCCCACAGAGGTGTGGTGCCTTTCCCAGGGACAGACAGCTGAAAAAGAACCTGGGACACAGGAGAGAACAAGAGCTACCAGAGAAAGGGTCTCGTTACCAAGAGTTCTCCTGGTCTTGTCACCGAGGGTCCCCAGCTGCTTGGGTCTATTCTAGCAGCACAGTGACAGACCCACCAGCTGGCTCTGCTGCGGGCTGCACATGCTCAGAGCATCCTTTGACTGTGTGCCCACGCACGGGAGACACAGACAGTGGTCCAGAGGTGCTAGCCCCACTGCAGAAAACCATTGCAAAGAGGAAACACGAGCTGGAAAGGGCAGGCCACTCACCTGACATCAACACTCTGCCGTGGCCAGACAGGAGGCTGGGATAGGAGAATATAACCAGATCCCATCCCCGAGCCTTGGCTTCTGCAGCTTCAATGAGATGCCTGCCCTTGAAGAGTTGCTCTGGTGTTCATTAGCAATGGGCATTACCCAAAAAGGCACTTCATATATGTCAGACACAATCCTGAGGGTTTACTTAAGGAAAAATAATTTGCAAACAAGAGTCTATTCACGGCTGCATAATATACCGTTATAAAGTTGTTCCATAATGCATTGCTGGATATTTACATTTCTACAGTTTCTCACCAGTGGGAAGTAGAAGATGCCCCTGCCCCAAACACCCCTTTCACATTGAGATGATTTCAGGTTAAAGGCAATGGGGGAGGAGGAAGAGGAGGAGAAAAGGAAGGGGAAGAGGAGGCAAAGGAGGGGAAGAGAAAGGGAAGGGGAAAGGGAGGGGAGAGGAAAGGGAAGGAGAAAAGGAAGGGGAAGAAGAAAAGGAGGGAGGAGGAGGGGAGAGGAAAGCAAAGAGAGGGGTAGAAAGGAGGGAGGGGTGTGAGGTAAGGGGGGAATTGGGGGAGGGAGCTTGTCCTAGTTATAGCTTCTATTGTAAACCACCACAACCAAATCTTACTCGGGGAGGAAAGGGTTGATGTCAGCTCACCCTTCCACTAACCATTCGCCACTGAGGGAAGTCAGTGCATAAACGCAGGGCAGGAACCAGAGGCAGGAATTGAACCAGAGGCCATGGAGGAGTGCTGCCTACTGACTTACTCCTTATGGTTTGCTCAGCCAGCTTTCTTGTAGCACCCAGAACCACCAGCCACAGTGAGATGGGCCCTCCCACATCAATCATCAATCAAGACAGTGCACACAGGCTGGCCCACAAGCCAGTCTGGTGGGAGCATTCTCAATTGAGGTTCCCTCTTCTGAAATGACTCCAGCTTGTGGAAAGTTGACATAAAAAACTAGCCAACACATAGCACTCACCGGAAGAACTCTCTGTTATCACCCTTCTGCTTAAAAGTAAGACCTACATCTCCCATTATGGTGCTGTTTTCTCTGCAGGGTTAGTTGGCATAAGCCTTTAATCCCAGCACTGGAGGAACAGAAGCTATCTGAGTTCAAGGCCAACCTGGTCTACATAGTAACTTCCAGGTCAGCCACAGCTACATAAAACCGTCAAAAAAAAACCAAACCACAATTAAGAGACATAGGCTTTACACACACATCTTCCTGAAATCACTCCATTAAGTCCCTACATGGTCACCTTCCTTCAGTATCCCTAGAAACCAAAACTTTTTCCCTCTCTTGGTACTTCTCTAGGGATGCACCCTCCTGATGACAGGAAGCCCCTGGGTCTTCTCTTCTTCCTATGAAGGCCTCTGGGCATGTAAAAACTAAAGCACTAACTAGATCAAATGTGTGGGTTTTTTTTCACCCATGAACTGGCTTTTGTCAGTTTCATTTGCAAGCCTGAGTTGTGGAACTGAGAAGCATGCCCCCCAACCCCCACATCACTATGAAGGGACACTGTGTGGTATGGCAGTGTTATGCCCAGATTATTGGTTTAAATGCGGCAGTGCTGTGCTATTCATCAAGCAGCGCTGTTACTGTTCGAGAAGGGCCACCAGGCATGACAAAACCCAGTATCAGAGCAGAGCTTTATTAGGAGAAGGGAGGGACAGAAGAGAGCGTGACCAGGTCTGTGGAAGACACGTGCGGAGGGGGGGGGGTGTCCTGCAACCCGATTCTTATGGATTCCCTGCACATACACATATGGACTTATGGAGCTATGACACCCATGTGCATAGATTGTGTGATCATGCTGTGAGAAAATTATGTGTCATCACAGTGCACAGATTATGTAGGATGTAAGGCCCCTTGCTAGGCTACTGAACTGCACATGTGCGGTCATATAGCTGGGGGAGTGGCCAGGAATTCCAACACAGATGGCAGGGATGGCCAAAAGACCACCACGGAGACCGAATCCCATATGTAAAAGCAAAGAGCCTTTATCTTCGAGCCCAGAGCTTGGTCTCTCTGTCTGTCTGACGCAGCAATGAGAGCAGAGAGTCCTGAGCTCAGGCAGGGTAGAGTTTTTATCAGAACAGAGGTTGGGGTGAGGGAATTTCCAGGGTTCAGGATTGATTGGCTGACATTTGTCTAGGGGTATTTGTAAAACAGAAATAGGTGTGTGCTAGACTCAGGGACATCTGGCCACCTTATCTAATGGTTGGAATGTTTGGGATGTCAGGTACTTTCCCTTAGATGTAGGCCCTCCCTGGGTAGGGTCAGCTTATGGCTTTTCCTGGGTCTGGGTGTTGCCTACCAGTAAGCCTGTCACAGAAGAGGTGTCTGGGCCTCTAAGCTAATCATGGCAGCTGTGTGGTCAAGCTGTTTTGGGCCCCGCACAACAGAGTGTGGACTTTCACATTCCTTGTGGTTTGAAAGAAAATGGCCTCCAAAGGGAGTGGAACTACTAGGAGGTGTGGCCTTGTTGGAGTAGGTATGGTCGTGTTGGAGGAAGTGTGTCACTGTGGAGGCAGGCTTTGATGTTTCGTATATGCTCAAGCCACACCCAGTGAGACAGATCATTTCCTGTTGCCAGTGCAAAGAGTAGAACTCTCAGCTACCTCTCTGGCACCATGTCTGCCTGCATACCACCATGTCCCACCATGACGGTAATGGACTAAACCTCTGAAAATATAAGCCATCCAATTAAATGTTTTCCTTTATAAGAGTCACTGTGGTCATGATGACTCTTCACATCAACAGAAATCCTAAGACAAAAGTTGATATGGGGTATTGCTGTGATAAGCCTGACCATGTTTCTGTTTGGAGGAATTTGGACTTTGGTACTTTAGGTTAGGAAAACAGTGGAACGCTTTAAACACTGCTTAATGGGCCATACTAGTAGGAGCATGAAAGACAATGGTGCTGAGAATTATTTGAACTGTGGGGGGCTGGCTCAAGAGGTTCAAAGGAGAAGAATTTTAGTGTGTTGCCTAGAGAGCTTTCTTGTGATATTTTGATGAAGTAAGTGGCTGCTTTATGACCTTTTCTGAAGAGTTGGCCTGAGGCCAATGTGAAGAGTTTTGGATTAATTCTGTTGTCAGGGGAAATCTCAAAACAGCCTAGTACAGACTCTATTGTGTAGTTAGCAGTGTTTATAAAGTTATAAAGATTTATAATGAAAAGGGGCAAGCTGAGTAGAAAAGGAGCACCAGGAAGTGGAATAGAGCTAAGTCCTGTGTTCAAGGAGATAAACAGATTAAGACATGGGGATAAAGGGAGTGGTGACCTCAGGGCAAGATCCCACCAGCTAAGTTTCCAACTTGTGAAAAGGAATTAAAGAAAAGTTTAGAGCCACATGGAGGCTTATTCTTAATTATAAATGCCAAGCCTTAGCTTGGCTTGTTTCTTGCTAGCTTTCCTTAACTTAAATTATTCCACCTATCTTTTGCCTCTGGGCTTTCCCTGTTTTCTTACTTCTGTAAATCTTACTCTTACTCCATGACTTGCTGTGTAGCTGGGTGTCTGACCCCTGATGTTCTTTCTCCTTCTTCTCTCACTCCTTCTCCTTTTCCTCCTGGATTTCTCCTATTGATCCTCTCTGCCTGACAAGCCCACCTATTTCTCTCTCCTGCCTCACTATTGGCTGTTCAGCTCTTTATTAGACCATCAGGTGTTTTAGACAGGCAAGGTAACACAACTTCACAGAGTTAAACAAATACAACATTAAAAAAAAAGTAACACACATTAAAATAATATTCTACAACACTGGTGAAGATGGGCTTTGAGATCTCCTATATGCTCAAGTCACACCCAGTGAGACAGACAATTTTCCTGTTGCCTATGCAAGATGTAGGATCTCAGCTACCTCTCCAGCACCATGTCTGCCTGCATACCAGTGTGTCCTACCAAGATAATGGACTGAACCTCTGAAAATGTAAGCCATCAAATTAAATGTTTTCTTTATAAGAGTTGCCATGGTCATGGTATCTCTTCATAGCAATAGAAACACTAACTAAGACAATATTCATTCAAATGTATTTTTGCTCTATCTTTTCCTGAGCTATAATTCACACACTGCACACTCCTCTCCTCCTCTTTTAAAGTGTATAAGGAAAGTGAAATTTGTAGATTCTCCTGTTGGGGTCCATGACCTCAGGTGTGAGTTCTGTCCTACTGAGCAGGTCTTAAGTCCAATTAGAAAACTGTTGGTTCCCCCAAGATGTAAGTGCAACCAGTGAACCCTTGGGGATAGCTTGCTGGGCTGGTCATTGTTTTGGTAGGCTTTACAGGTGGGGAGGACTATTGGTTGCTTTTCTCCCACAGCAACTACTATGAGATGCCGTGAGATCTGGTCCTCAGAGAGGAAGCTTCCAAATCAGAACAAACGATTCTTCCCAGTTCTTTGTGTGGTGTCTTCAGCAGTTGGGCCTTACCTTCAAGTACTGGGGGCAACCAAGGGCAGCGACAATAGCCTATATCACTTGTGACCAACTTCATTCTAAATACTTATCCTTATAAGCACTGATAATTGTAGCTCTTGTCTCTCATTAAAGAATCTTCTTTTTGAAGCAGACCTTATAGAAATCCACAACTGGCCAAAATGCAGAGAACAGCAGAGCATGGTCTGCTTACCCCCAGTTGATAGATCTGCAACACAACCTACACCCCCGGTTGATATTTCGGCAACACGACCTCAATACTCAAGGCTCAGGGGCCATCAGAGAAAAGGAGCAGAAGGATAATAGCCAGAGGCCCAGGACATCTGCTGTGAGATAGTGGCTGATGTGGGCTGGTGTGGTGGTAATCTAATTGTATTGAAATATTATTTTGATTTGTACTGAAATATTAATTTGATTGTATGTTAATAAATAAAGTTGTCTGGGGGTCAGAGCTATTAGAGCCATAGCAAGAGTGTGGCGGTGGTGGCACACGCCTTTAATCCCATAGATATCTGTGTGTTCAGGGTCAGAGCTATTAGAGCCATAGCAAGAGTGTGGCGGTGGTGGCACACGCCTTTAATCCCATAAGATCTCTGTGTGTTCAGGGATACAGCCAGCATTGGAGACATATGCCTTTAAGACCTAGGGGGCTGTACATTCAGACAGTGACGAGGCAGTCATGTGTTTGGGTTTACAACCAATGAGAAGGCAGAACAACATACTTTAAAAATACGAACCGAGAGGAAGTAGCTCTCTTTTCGCGAAGCTGGGACAGCAGGAGGAAGGGTGAGATTTTAGCTCTGAGCTCTGACCTCTCGGCTTTCTCTTTTACATTGTTTCTGTGTTTCTTATTTAATAAGACGGTTGGTTACATCAACATCTGGCGCCCAACGTGACAAGAATCCATTAAAAACTGCTTGGCTTGGCGGCAGGTCCGCTTTCCCGCAAGGGCGGCAGGCGGCCCGCGGCGGCGGCGGCGGTGGCGGCAGCGGCGGCACACGGCGGCCGGCGGCGATCGGCTTCTTAGTCCGAGCTGCTGGCGTCCTAGTCCGGGTAGCAACTTCTAGCCCGGGCCTAGGTCTGTGAGCAGCTTGCCTAAAGCCGGTGCTACAAACAACTCAGACCTGCCCTGCCGAACAGGGCCCTTTACAAAGCCAACGCACGTGGTCGGAGCTTAAGGAAGCCAGACCCAAGCCTTGACTCGGCACAAGAGGGAACACGTGGCTGCATTTAAGCTTTAGCCGGCTACGCTTTCTTGTGCGTTCTCTCTTTCCTCTCTCTCTCTCTCTCTCTCTCTCTCTCTCTCTCTCTCTCTCTGGATTTACACCTGGGACACTAGGTGGCTGCTTTGAAAATCCCCTCGGATTTCTACTGTTCTACGCAGATTTGGTAAGTCATAATATATCAGATATTTTAAAGGAAACTATCTAAACGAGAATTTTTTTCCACATTAAAAAACAAATGGGTTTTATGTGTACATTGGAAGAAAATTGGTTTTTGTTCGAAATTGTAGGCAGTCTGGCAATGGAACAACTATATAATATTAGTATTGGTGGAATTATGCACCTCATCACTATAATAATCCACATTTTAATATTTAAAAAGATAGTCAATTTAAGTGCCAGGATAACAGCGTTAGAAGAACTTGTTAAACCTGTAAAAATTCAGACAGAAGAAATTAACAGTGAAGTTGTTTCAAGTCGGGATCATAAGGTTGCAGAAAGAAAGCCTGTTTTCACACAGTCACCCTTAATTTATCCTGTAACAGTACAGCAGATGCCTGATCAAATGGCTACACAAAATACTTGGGCTCCAATTGAAATGTTGGATTTAAAAAGGTTTAAGGAGGCAATAGTATCTTATGGCATGCATTCCCCATATGTAAAGCAAATGTTAAACACTTGGTCAACATATAATAGGATAGTACCTCAGGACTGGCGGGACCTCGCACAAGGTGTTCTGGAACCCAGCCAGAGACTTCAATTTCTGACTTGGTTTAAGGAGGAGGCTAAAAACATAGAAAAACAATGGAGGGATAAAGGAGTACAAGTTTGCCAGGATCAGCTTATGGGCGAAGGCCAATATGCTTCAGCACAAGCACAATGTTTATATGATGTCCAAACCCTAATTTTATGTCGAACGGCAGCCTTGAATGCATGGGACAAAGTTGAGGAACCAGGAAAAAAATCTGAGTCATTTACAAAGGTGAAGCAAGGCCCAAAAGAGTCTTTTACAGATTTTTTACAAAGACTGGCTTCAGCAGTAAAGAGAACGGTCTCGGATTCAGAAGCTGGTAAGGCAATAATTGAATCTTTGGCCTTTGAGAATGCGAATGCAGCATGCAAAAGAATAATCAGGCCATTAAGGGCAAGATCTGCACCTATGGAAGATTGGATTAGAGAAACAATTAATGTTGAAGCTGATGAGCATGATGATACATGGGTAGGAGAAGTAATTTCAAAAGGTTTGAGGAGTGTTAGATGTTTTGGATGTGGAAAGCAAGGACATTTGAAAAGGGACTGTAGACAGGTCATTTCCAGAAACAATGTTTCTTCAAGGAACAATGGCAACAGAATGCCCCTTCCTTCTGGAGTATGCAGAAGGTGTGGTAAGGGAAAACACTGGACCAACGAATGTAGATCAACAAAGGACAGACAGGGTAATCCTTTGCCTCAGTCTTCGGGAAACTCCCAGAGGGGCCTCAGGCAGGCCCCCAGTGCAAATCCAGTTCAAACCTTTCCGGCAGCCATAGAGGAAATGCCTGCTCTGGAGAGCGATTAAATAACCAAATGCCTATTGGAATAAATCATGCTGGTCAGAATGATGAAACAGAGAGAATAGAAAATTCAGGAGAAAACATAAAGAAAATTTTTTGGCAAACTTCTATTAATGAACAAAGACCAAAATTAACGATAAAAATAAATGGTGTTTTGTTGTCTGGTCTGGTAGACACAGGTGCGGACGTTACCATAATTGCACCAGAATTTTGGCATCCAACTTGGCCTCTTCAGGAGGTAAACGTTCGACTGTTAGGAATTGGGACATTATCTCAGGTGAAACAGAGTGCAAGATGGCTCGAATGTATAGGTCCAGAAGGACAGAGAGGAAAATTAAAACCATATGTGGCTAACATAACTATGAACCTGTGGGGTCGAGACTTGTTGCAACAATGGAATACTCAGATTAACATCCCTCCAATCTCAGAAACAAATCATAAACTAGCACATGTTACTGAGAGAAATATTAGAAGATATTGTTCTAATGAGTGGTCACCAGCCATCCATATTATACAAGAACAGGGCACAATAACTGATGATCTTCCAAAGACACCAACAGCTCTACCTTTAAAATGGTTAACAGACAAGCCTGTATGGGTCCAGCAATGGCCTTTAACAACAGAGAAACTCCAGGCTTTAGAAGAGCTGGTAGAAGAACAGTTAAATGCTCAGCATATTGAAGAATCAACCAGCCCTTGGAATTCTCCTGTATTTGTTATTAAAAAGAAATCTGGTAAATGGAGAATGGTAACAGACCTTAGGGCAATTAACAAAGTAATTCAGCCAATGGGTTCTCTACAATCTGGGATGCCTTTGCCTACTCTGTTACCAAAAGGATGGCCTCTCATAGTTATTGATTTAAAAGACTGTTTCTTTTCAATACCCTTACAAGAAAAAGACAGAGAAAGATTTGCTTTTACAGTGCCTACTTATAATAATTCTCAACTGGTTAAAAGATTTCAATGGAGGGTCCTCCCACAGGGAATGTTGAATAGCCCAACTCTGTGCCAATATTTTGTACAACAGCCATTGGAAGTGATACGTAAAAAATTTCCTAAATCTATAATTTATCATTATATGGACGATATTTTACTAGCTGACTCAAATGCAGATACTTTAGAAATAATGTTTGAAGAAGTAAAGAAAATTTTGCCTCGCTGGGGATTACAAATTGCTCCTGAAAAGATACAAAGAGGAGATTCTATTAATTATTTAGGATATAAAATAGAGCTACAAAAAATTAGACCCCAAAAGGTGCAAATTCGGAGAGATAGACTACAGACTCTTAATGACTTTCAAAGATTATTTGGAGATATTTCTCATCTACGAACTATTGTTGGGGTAAAAAATGATGAACTGACTAATTTGTTCAAAACCTTAGAAGGTGACAAGGACTTAAATAGTCCAAGAGAATTATCACCTGAAGCTGAGAAAGAATTAGCATTGGTAGAAAAGAAAGTGCATGAAGGACACGTGAATCGTATTGATCCAAAGCTGGATTGCATTTTGGTTATCTTACCTTCTAGGCGTTCTCCTACTGGAATATTAATGCAGAGGGAAGATATTATATTGGAATGGATATTTTTACCAAATAAACCAAATAAAAAATTAAAAACTTATGTGGAAAAAATCTCTGACTTGATTTACAAAGGAAAATTGAGACTTCGTCAATTAGCAGGCATAGACCCAGCAGAAATTGTCGTACCATTAACTAAGGAGGACATTGAAAAATTATGGACAGAAAGTGAACCTTGGCAAAGAGCTTGCAGTAATTTTTTGGGAGAAATTAACAGCAAATATCCCAAAAGCAATAGAATTGATCTTATAAAGAGAGCTGAATGGATCTTGCCTCGAATTGTACGGCAAAAACCCATATCTGGAGTTCGTACATTTTATACAGATGCCAACAAAGAAGGAAAGGCAGGTTACAAATCAGAAAATTTAAGTAAAGTGGTTCAAAGTCCGTATAATTCAATGCAAAAATCAGAATTGTATGCTATTCTGTTGGTATTAATGGATTTTTCAGAACCTCTCAACATAGTAACTGACTCTCAGTATGCTGAAAGAGTGGTGTTACATATTGAGACTGCAGAATTTATCCCTGATGCTTCAGAATTAACTTCACTATTTATTCAATTACAAGATACAATCAGGAAAAGGAATCATCCTTTATATATAACTCACATTCGATCCCATACTGGTCTGCCAGGCCCTCTAGCACAAGGCAATGAAGAGATTGATAAATTATTGATAGGAAATGTGCTGGAGGCCTCAGAATTTCATAAAAAACATCACGTTAATAGTAAAGGTTTAAAAAAGGATTTTTCCATAACCTGGCAACAAGCCAAAGAAATAATAAAGAAATGTCCTACTTGTTCCTTCTACAATCAGACGCCATTACCAGCAGGATGTAACCCAAAGGGTACTCAGAGAAATGAAATCTGGCAGATGGACGTGTTTCACTTTGCAGAATTTGGAAAATTGAAATATGTACACCACACTATCGATACTTATTCAGGATTTCAATGGGCAACTGCTTTGAGTTCTGAAAAAGCTGATTCTGTAATCACTCATTTGCTAGAAGTTATGGCCATCATGGGTATACCTGCACAAATCAAAACTGACAATGCTCCATCATATGTCTCTGTTAAAATGAAACAGTTTTTTGCTTATTACAATATAAAGCATATTACAGGCATACCACATAATCCTACAGGTCAAGCAGTTATAGAAAGATCGAACAGAACTCTAAAGGATATGCTAAATAAACAGAAATGGGTAACAAAACCCCCCAGAAATAGACTGCATAATGCTCTTCTAACTTTGAATTTTCTGAATGCCAATGAGAAAGGAACAACAGCTGCAGAGAGACATTGGATAATAGAAAAAACTACAGAATTAAATCAGCCTATATACTTTAAGGATGTGCTGACCTCAGAATGGAAACCAGGGTATGTATTACATTGGGGACGTGGTTTTGCTTTTGTTTCTACAGGAGAAGATAAGCTGTGGGTACCATCAAAATTGATAAAGGTTCGATTTGAACAAGAGAGACCTCTTAATTAGAGGAGGTGATAGTTCATCAACCAGCATGAACATCCAATTTAAACTAACTTGTATCAATAACACATGCTTTTTCATTTAATCAGATAATAACTTGTCAAAAGGAAACATCCCCAAAATTAGTCTTGGGGAAAGGTTTTTGTTTTTGTCTTTTAGGAGAATGAAGGTTAAGGAATCTGAAGAACACTGGACAAATGAGACAACTGAAGAAAAGGGACAAATCATCTATCCCAAGAAACAGAGTGAAACGGTGTATGGGTATATATTATCTAAAAAAATTTTATGTCTTCCTAAATGTTTGTTTCTGCTTTTCTCTAAAGATTTAACACTATTGGTCTTCTAACAGTCCCAGTACAATTAAAATTTAAAGCTGACTTTGGAGTTGGAGAATGGCTCTCTCCTTCTTTAAAATCAAGCATGTTGTTAAAAGGAAAATGCAAACTCCCTGTATCATGCCAGAATAAGAGCCATCTTCTGCTATGGTACAGGACAAAAGCAAAATTAATTAAGGGACTATTCTATTACTAATCTCAACTCTTTGATTCTATTCTGATTCTTTAAACTTTTCTCAAAGTATAAATTTTATATCAAAATTTACAAGATTAATATATATATATACATTTTAAACTTTGTTAAGATATGAATGGTCACATAGAGTACTAACTAATTCTAGAAAAAAGGCTAGCTGCATATATATGTTTTTGTGTTCGAGTCTCTTATCAGTTTTCTGCAGGAAATCACGGCCTGGCCTAACATCAACTGAAGTCTCCAGAAAGAAGATGGGGCCCCACAACAACAACAATTCCACGTGGACAATAATAATATCATTAAGCTGACAAACATCATCCACAGATCAGCTTTGAACTACAAGGTGCTCAGAGCAAATTTGAGATGACTAGCTGAGATGATCCAGTCTCAAAGACTACTTGAATAAGGACTTGAGATAAACCCTCAACTTTGGCATTATACACAGACTGGATAATGAAGGATATAGTTACCTCTCCTAGAATTTGACAATTAACCTAAAATTTTTCTTTCAGGATAAAGAAAACTTCGCCCATACCCAGCAGGAAGCAATTTTAAGAATACGACGCCCACATTCCCAAAGAGGTGGTGTGGGGCGGGTGGTTTTTTGGTCTTTTTAATGGGTTTTGGGTCTGGGATAATTTTCAGTATTTAGGAGGGTTGGTTACAAGTTATTGTCAAGGGTTAGGAAAAAGGCTAAGCAAAGGAGATTAGATTTAAAGTTCTTGTTTAAAAAAAAAAAAGAGAAAGAAAGAAAAGAAAAAGACAATTACTAGTTTTAAATACTTTACATTGGATTGAATTGTTTTATATTGTACACAAATTTGAAACTGATATTGTTAGAAAATGCTATATGTATATTTCTAATTGCATTTATACCATTCATTTAACAATGTAATGCAAATTTCTGATCCTTGAATGTTATTATTACCAACTATTAGGATATAAAGAAATGAAAGCTAGTAGTTAGACATTATCATAGAACTTGTAGTCATATTGGATATGTTTTAAAAATTGAGCAGAGATGTTTTAGACAGGTCATCTTCAAACCCTTCAGAGATCTACAGAATATGGCATTTAAAATGTTTTAATAACTTAGAAAATTTTTCTTTTTTGAGACATGTCGGCTCCTGGCAGTACCAATCTACTTTAGAGAAAATATGGGCATTGAAGAAACTGCATATGGAGTCAACTTTCATTCTGGCAAAAGTTAGCCACTGGACAACAAAGTATCCTCGAATCAACAGGACAAAATGGACAGACAGATAACGAAACAAGGGACTACTGATTCTTGCCAAAACAAGTGTGGTTATGGCTTTATCAAAAGGCATCTTCTGAGGCCAGGACAATATGGCCCCATCCCTGAAGTGGCCTTCGCATCCGGAAAAGGTACGGTGCCCTTTTCTTCGAAGGCAGCTTAACAGGCAGAGGGCCGATGGATTCTGTTGTACAATGGAACAGCAGCTGAAAGCTCATGCCTCTCAAAAGTAGACTGGCATTTAATAGAGGGATGTGGAGAAGAAGGGGATGCTGAGATGAAGCCATATATACACAGCCAAGAAGAATGGACAGCTGAATTAAAAAACTGTCAACAATTTCCAGAATTTAAAATCCTGAATCATGACAGGACACTAGTGGAATTCAGGTGTTTCTGGTACGTGGACTGCTCTCACCCAATGTGAGGTTGAACTGTTAACCTTGTGTACATCCTACTTCACAAATGAGTCTGTCAGATACACTAAGCCTATAGGCTGAAGATGATGCCCCAACACTGCGGAGAAACCTCAGGTGACTGCCCAGGCAGCTGGCTGTTTCTGTCAACTCACAAAATTTTTTTGGAAGTTGCTTGCATGCACTTCCTGTTTTTATTTTTGTTAGCTAATATTATTCCCTTCTTGGGTCTCTGAGGGAGTTGAAGATTAGTTAGTTATGGTTGAAGATTAGTTAGTTATAGTTGAAAATTAATTAGGATAGAAAGTACATTAGATACATCTTGGAATTATCAAAATAGGATAGATAATGGAATTATTTTCTCTGATTCGTCAAATACCTGTTTAGGTATTTATTACTTGTATATATTGTATATAGTTATTGTACTTTTGTATATAGTTTTTCTTTTGTTAGTCATAACCTTTTGCTTTTTTTCTTTTTATTAAAATAGAAAAGGGGAAATGTGGTGGTAATCTAATTGTATTGAAATATTATTTTGATTTGTACTGAAATATTAATTTGATTGTATGTTAATAAATAAAGTTGTCTGGGGGTCAGAGCTATTAGAGCCATAGCAAGAGTGTGGCGGTGGTGGCACACGCCTTTAATCCCATAGATATCTGTGTGTTCAGGGTCAGAGCTATTAGAGCCATAGCAAGAGTGTGGCGGTGGTGGCACACGCCTTTAATCCCATAAGATCTCTGTGTGTTCAGGGATACAGCCAGCATTGGAGACATATGCCTTTAAGACCTAGGGGGCTGTACATTCAGACAGTGACGAGGCAGTCATGTGTTTGGGTTTACAACCAATGAGAAGGCAGAACAACATACTTTAAAAATACGAACCGAGAGGAAGTAGCTCTCTTTTCGCGAAGCTGGGACAGCAGGAGGAAGGGTGAGATTTTAGCTCTGAGCTCTGACCTCTCGGCTTTCTCTTTTACATTGTTTCTGTGTTTCTTATTTAATAAGACGGTTGGTTACATCTACAGGCTGGTCTTTCTGTATGCTGTGAATATGTGTTGCTACCATTGGTTAATAAGGAAGCTGCTCTGGCCTATGGCAAGTCAGGTTATAGCCAGGCAGGAAATCCAAGAGAGAGAGAGGGAGAAGAGGGTGGAATCAGGGCAGATGCCATCCAGCCACCCAAGGAACAATACTCCAGCAGACCAGTAATGCCATGGCCACGTGGCAAAATATAGATTAATAGAATTGGGTTAATGTAAGATGTAATAGCTAGCAATAAGCCTGAACCATGGACCAAACAGCTTGTAATTAATATTGAGCCTCTGAGTGATAATTTTATAAGCTGCTGCAGGACCAAGCGGGACACAGAAAAGCTTCCCGTTACAGGTATCTTCTATATATGGCAGGAATGCTGCACCCATAAAATGTCAACAATATGGTTGCCTAAACAAAACCTGCATAACAACAACAAAAGCTGATATGCCAGTGCAGATGGGGGAAATCTCACAAGGCTGGACCCCTGGATAAAGAGCTATAGGCAATTAATGACTGCTGAGATGGGGAGAATCCGTCTTCTCCAGGGACGATCAGCAGGGTGTGTGTGTGTGTGTGTGTGTGTGTGTGTAACTGTAATAATTAAAGAAAGGGTCATAGTCATGAATCTGAAAGGAAGTGGAGGACAGAGGATGAATTGGTAGATGGAGATGGAGGGTTAGACATGATACATAGTACTCGTGTATGAAATTATAAAAAAAAATAATAAAGCACAAAGCAGAGGTTTTTAGATTTGCAAAGTTTTATAGTCTTAAGTGCTAGGACTCTAGAACTTTCTCAGTACCCCCAAAGAAAATCCTTACCTCTTGGTAGCCACTAGTCATCTAACACCATAAATCATTTTACCTACTTCCGACTTTAGGGACAGAATGTTGCCCTTTGCGTCTGTCTACCTTCACTTAATACATTGTATCACTTCCTTGCCTTGTTGCCTTCAACAGGCTGTCAACAGCAACTTAAGGAAGAAAGGAAGGGATTTTTGGCTCACAGCTCTGGGATGCAGTCCAACATTTTGGGGCAGTCACTGCAGCAGGAGCTTGGGACATCTGGTCACTGGTGCTCACAGTCAAGAAGCAGAGAGAGATGTGACTGCTTGGTGCTCAGCTGGCGCTCTCTCTCTCTCTCTCTCTTTTTTTTTTTTTTTTTTTTTTGCTGCAGTTGCAGATTCAAGCATAGGGAACGGCACCGCCCACTTTTAGGGTGGGTCTTTCCACTTCAATTAACCCAATCAAGACAATCTCTCACAAGCATCCTCAGAGGCTAACCTAATCTAAGCAATCTCCCACCAGTGTGCCTGAAGGCATTTCTCCTTTCAGAACCTGTCAGGCTGGCTATCCATATTAATCACCACATGTGGTCAAGCTTCCTCCATGCTATGACATCCCAGGACTTTGTTTCTTTTCACAGCCGAATGGTTTTCCTCTCTGGGGCTGTGTTAGATTTTGCATTCACTCATTGATGGATTTGGCTTTCTCATACTGGCCTACATACTTTATTTAAACCCTTGGTGCTCCTTATGTGGTGTTGCTATTAGCATCATCATCCAGACAAAGAGACTGAGATCCAGAGAGGTTAGGTAAGCCATCAAAGACCACACAACGTCAGTGGCAGGCTTCATCTTAGGAGGTGGCTCTGGAGGGGATGGCCCTAACCATTGTGAAGCCCAGCCCCTCAGTCAAAGCAGTTGGCGTAGATCAGCTCACCTGGCAAACATCCCCAAAGGAACACACAGAGGGCTGAGCAAAAGGAGGCCGTTCTAGGCAGCAGCTTGTTTGTTTTGAAACAATTTCACTCTGTAGTCAAGCCTATCCAAGAACACATAATGTCACTCACCCTGGCTGCAGAGTTAGGCTTCAGAGTCACAGTAATCCCCCTGCTTCTGCCTCTCAATTGCTGGATTATAGGCTTGAGCCATCAAGCCTATTTCTTAGCAGTATTTCTGAAAGGGACAGAGCCAGGGCTATCAGGCAGGGCTGAAGCCAGAGCTGGACGTCAGGACACCCAGTGCTGAGATGTAGCTTCTTAGAACACAGACATCTCCCAGGAAAGGTGCATAGCTTCAACCCAAGGCAGGCCTGCTCCCAATATAGAGGACCATCTTACAGCCTATAATGTACAGCTATCATCCCTCTGTCCACACCTGAGAAGCCACCACTGGACAGCAGAGAAAATATCCCTGGGTGGTATCAAGGTTTGAGATTCAGTCCTGGCCAGCACTATCCAGCATGTGGCCTTGGGCACACCTCTGCATTCCATGGGATGCAGGGCAGGAGAGGTGGCTCAGCTGTTAAGAGCACTTGCTGCTCTTACAAAGGACCCAGGTTTGGTTCCCAGGACCCATACAGTGGCTCACAACCATCTGTAACTTCAGTTTCAGGGGATCTGATCTCCTTGGGCACTAGGCACAAATGTGGAGCATAGACACACATGTAGACAACACATTTATACATTTAAGGTAGAACAAATAAAATATAATCTAAAATGAAAGAAAGAAAAGAATTGGGATGAGGAGCTAATAAGATGCTCAGCAGGTAAAGGCTCTGGTCCCCAAGCCCAAAGAACCCACACAGTAGAAAGAGAAAACTGACTCCCTCACGCTGTTTACTGGTCTCCACACATAAGCTATAGCATGCATGGGCCCATACACACACACACACACACACACACACACACACACACACACACACACACACATATGCAAATAAATAAATAAATAAATGTAAAAAAACTGATTTAAAGAAGTGAGATAAGAAACCTTAATTAGCTGGGCAGTGGTGGTATACGCCTTTAATCCCAGCACTCCGCAGGTAGAGGCAGGCAGATCTCTGTGAGTTCAAGGCCAGACTGGACTACAGAGTGAGTTCTGGGACAGTCAGACTCTTTTTTTTGAACTTTTTTTTTTTTTTTTCTTTTTGGTTTTTCAAGACAGGGTTTCTCTGTGTAGCTTTGCGCCTTTCCTGGAACTCACTTGGTAGACCAGGCTGGCCTCGAACTCACAGAGATCCGCCTGCCTCTGCCTCCCGAGTGCTGGGATTAAAGGAGTGTGCCACCACCGCCCGGCTAAGTAAGTTTTTTTTTTTGTTTGTTTTTTTAATTCGGAGCTGAGGACCGAACCCAGGGCCTTGCTCTTGCTAGGCAAGCGCTCTACCACTGAGCTAAATTCCCAGTCCCCAGACTCTTATATAGAGACACCTTGTCTCAGAAAACCAAAAGAAAAAAGACTATTATCAGGTTGTGCCTGATAATCCAGGACTGTGGGTGTGGGGATTCATATGAGTGGCATGAGCACACATGTATGTAGGAAGTCTATATACATGTAAGAACATACCCATGAAGAGAATGGACGTGCAGGCACAGTGAACACACATGTGAGGGTCTGCATATGTGTAAGAACATGTGTTTGGAATAGTCCTTCCTAGAAGCCCCTCCTACTGTAGGGATTTTATTTTTTACTTAAATCTCTGGTCAAAAAAAGAAAGCATGCATCATGTGAGTGCAGGTTCAGATTGGGGTGTGTACACATATAGGGGGGCTACATATATGTGAGAATATGTGCGTGAAGTGATTGGAATTACAGGTTGGGGCAAGGATACATGTGGCCTACATACATCTGAGGACATATGCCTAAGGTGACTGGGGTGCACACACTTGCATGTGAACCTCTGAGCACCAGTGTGACTGCAGGTGTGAACTCACAAGTGTGTATTTACAGATGAGGTGTGCGATGGCCCTGGACACACAGCCCTAGTTCTGAGGGACATGGCATTTCCTCCTGGTCCCACCTATGCCATCCCTGGCTCTCTGGTCTCTACTCCTAATAAGGCAGCAGTTCTCATCCTGTGGGCAGAGACTCCTCTAGGGGTCAACTGACCCTTTCACAGGGGTCGCATATCAGATATCCTGCATCTCAGATATTTACATTAGGATTCATAACAGTAGCAAAATTACAGTTATGAAGGAGCAATGAAAATAATTTTATGGTTGGGGGGGGTCACCACAACATGAGGAACAGTATTGAAGGGTCCACAGCATTAAGAACGTTGAGAATCACTGCACTAAGGGGTAATGCCATTGTGTAACCTTTGAGCAGCTTGTTTTATTTACATGTAGATTAATTATTTTGGTAATTAGCTAGTCATTATAAACCTCATTTAGTTTAAAAACAAACATGATTATATCACAGATACAGAATTCAGATGGAATTGAACAGGGCAGGAAAGAGTGGAGGAGACTTCCTGCCCCCAGCCAGCGAGAATCAAGACAGGAGACAGGAGCCAGAGCTGAGGGCTCCTCCTGCCTCAGTTTCTTGGCTTGTCAACCCCGAGCTCCATCTCTGCTCCCTGTGGTGGAGGTAGAGTGGATCGGGTGTAGGCAGCCCCACCAGAGGCCCCAGATGCAAGCCAGCCCCTGCTCTGGCCATACCAGTAGAGACATATGCTCTTGGCTCCCACTGCCTTGTGGGAAGCATATACTGTGCCTGCTGGGAGAAGTCTCCCAACAAGAGCTCTGACCCCTGCCCACCTTATTTTTGCACATTCCTTCCTGCCATGAACACTCTCTAACCTATTCCCTCAGCCTGGGCTACCTCTGTGCCTCCTAAGCAGTCAAAGGTCCACAGCTGTCTACCCAGCTGGACTTTGGACTCCCTATACCAAAGACCAGCTCATGGCTTTCTCAAGTCCCCATAACCCACCCTGGCCTGGTATGATGCAATATCAGTCAACATTTGATGTTAAAAATACAGATAAAGAAAGAAGGAGAAAGTCTTGTGAACAGCAATGTTTGGCCCAAACACTGTCACTGGGTGCCTGCAGATCAGGTGAGTCAGCTTGCTCCTTACCCGGAGGCAGGAAGAGAAAGCCTCCACCCCAGACACATTTGAGCCTTATCACCTCAGAGCCTCACCAGGCACCTGCAGGAAGAGATGGCAGGAAGCTATGCTGGGCCAACCTGAGGCCACCCCCAGGACTCCAGACTCTCCATCTCCAGATTCTAAGAGTCAGTCTTGGGACTCCTGAAAGTGTCAGGTTCAGAATCCAGAGTCCACACCTTCGAGAGCAGTCCTGGGTGACGGGTGGATCCACTCAGGCTGGTGGCCTGGCATCTCCATCCCTTTGGGGATACCCTCCAGGGTTGCCCTTTGTCATTTCCCAGCCCCCACTTGCGGCTGACTGTTTCTCCTGTGTTGATTTCTTTCCCTATCACACATCTTACCACTCAGAACAGGTCACAAACATGCATGCACCTTACCCTCAAATCCTTTTGCTGGTCTCTTCCTGGGAGCTCCCACCAGATACAAAGATGGCAGTTATAGAGGTTACATGTCAAACTTTGCTCCAACGGGTCCCTTTCTATCATAGAGGACAGAGGCCTTGGGCAGGCTCAGAAGCATATATATGGAGACCGGAACAATTGGAGGAGCCATTTGGGTGGGCTAGGCAGAGGAGGAGGCTGCAGATACAGTGGGAGGTGACAGGGTGACAGCTGCAGAGGCCTCCAGACCAGAGCCACACCCACACCTCCCTTCCTTCTTCAGAAGTGCTTACTAGATAACCTCTGCCCCTGATCCAAGGGAGCTAGAGGCTGCGCTTACTGGCCCTGGCCAGGAGTCTGAACACTTCAGGGCCCTTCTCCTGGCTCCTGTTTCTGGTCCATGACATGGAAGAGGCCCTGGGTGGAAGCAGGAAGTCTCAGCATCCTACAGGCCTCCTCTCTAGCTTTGCCTGGCAAGCCTTACACCAAGAGCCTCAGGGTAGACCTTAACCCCCGGCTCTACCTGATTCTGAAAGAGGACATTCTGATCCAGAAGAGAAGATCAGGTGGAAGAACATGGCTGAGCCCCATGGGCTGGCTTTTCCTCCTCTCAGGCTGAACCTGTCAGCCCCAAGGCGGTCAGGCACAAGAAGCCAGAATAGCATCATCTTCGGAGCCAAGGGACTCGGTTTCAAATGCTGTATGTCCTGAAGAGGCTCATTCATCTCACTCAGCTTCAGCTTTGGTGATGAGATAGGTGAGCAGCACTCCGTGTCCCCACAAACTTCCAAAATGTTCCGTAGCTTTCAACCAGGAAGGAAAGTAGCTGATTCCTCAGGGCAGAGGAGGCAATGGAGGCCCAGGCAGATCAAGCAGGTGCCACAGAAGCCGGACCATTCACGTAGGAAGAACAGGGAACCCTGGCCCCTCAGTCCAGCCAGTGCCGCCCAGCCTGGGTGGTGCCCTGCCCTTCCGACCTCTCCTCTGCTGGCCTGGCCCTGACCTGCGGCTCACCCACTGGCCCTCTTTCTGGATCTGACCTTGGGGCAGTTGAGAATAGGGCTGGGTGTTTGCCCTGCCTGGGATACCTTTGGCCTCAGGCAGGTGGAGACCTGAGCCAGGCTTTTAAAGGAACCATACCACAGATGGATTCTACTCCTTTTACCAACTCCCATACCCCTGAAGCACCCAGGGTGAGAATGAAGGCCAGGCCTGGGGCAAGTTGGCCTGCTGATTTCATCTGGAACCAGAGGCATCTTGGGTGATGCTTGGGGGAGGGCAAAACAGAGAGGTAAGGACTGGAAGACACAGAAGGGGACCAAATGAATTAAAGCCAACAAGGGCCAGAGACTCCACTTGTGGGCGTTTATTCAAAGAGATGCCTAGTTGTGTGCATAGCCAGATGGTAAGGACCACTCATAGCTTTACCACAGGCACCACTGAGCCATGGCGTTGTTGGGCCATAGGTTCTACCTAGCGTCAGCTTTGCTAGAGATCGGGAAACTAGTTCTGCCAATTCTTCTGTCCATTCCCACATCCATCAGCTGCACACGACAGCTTTGAGCCTGGGTGGGAAATAAAGATCCAGAGGCCAAGATTCCCAGAGTGCCAGGTATGCTTTCTGCCAGACTCCTGTGAGGTGGGGGAGGGAGTCCAAGGCTGACACCCCCCCTCCAAGGTCTTTCAGAAAAAAGACCTCCAGCTAAGGAGCAGCTAACACATGGGCAAGAGCCACTTTGGATGCCAGCCTCCACCTGAAGTCAGATGGTGCCTCTCCCCCAGGCTGGTTCAGAAAACAGAAGCTCGTTTGCCCTAACCACGGAGCCTGCGGCATGAAAGCGGAGTGAGGGTCAGAGAAAGGCTGGCCGGTGTGTGGGCCTTCACGGACAGCCCGCCCTTCCCTCCCCCAGCTCTGTTGTAGCCTGCAGATGGGAAGCCGGAACTCAGGGCAGGTCTAGGCAGGGTCTGGCTGCTCGCTGCTCGGGATGTTTGGAATCTAGCCATCACAGCTCCCCAGCCAAATATCCAGAACCTTCTCCCCAAATAGGGAAAGGGCCTGACAGGGACAGGCATCTGTGTGTAACATCCCTCCTTCACCATGCAGGCCAGAGTGGCTCAGGTAGGGTAACCTCCCCACACAGGAGCCCGGAGCCTGTTGTCACTCAAGAGCACATAGGAGAGTCTTCCCTGATGTTTTTTGCTTTGAGAATCTTTGATGAGACTGAAGTGTGAGATAAGTTCTAGGGGCTGGTAAACATCTCACACCAAATTAAGAAAATCTGACCAGAAAGAAAGTTGAGATCAGGTGGGTCCATCTGACAAGGGGAGAAGATGTCACTAAATACCTGGATACAGCCGTGTCTGAAACTACTCAAGCTTCCTGTTTATGTGAGTCACTGGCAGTGGGAGGAGGATGGAGAGGAGGAGAGAGGAGAATGGGGAAAGGAAGGAGAAAGAGAAAGAGAGAGGGGTGGGAAGAGGGTGGGGAGAAAGGAGAAATGACAGACAGGCAGAGAGAGAGAGAGAGAGAGAGAGAGAGAGAGAGAGAGAGAGAGAGAGAGAGAGAGAGAGAGAGAGAGAGAGAGGAGAGAGAAACAGGAAAGGGGCGAGAAAAGAGGGAGATCACAGGAGTGCATGTTCCCAGAAGCCTCACTTTTATAGCAACCCAATTCCATGGCAACCAGCCCATCCACATAACAATGACACTGACCCATTAATGAGGGTGGAACCCTCATGACCTAATCATTTAATTACCACTCCAGACAATCCTAGTGGCAATTGAATTCCAGTGTCGTCCTGAAGGGACCATTCACTCTGTGGCAGGTGTCCTCGCGGCATCCTAAACGAGCTTCCCAGGCCTTGTCACCACTGTCCAAGCAAGCACCTCCTCCTGTAGCTCTCTGCATGGTCTTGTCATCTCTGTGGCAGGTAGAAGCTGGGGTTTTTCCTGACCTGGGGAAACTGACTACGAAACATTTCACAGGAGCTGGCAATAAGAAAGGGCACATTCCCTGAGGTCATTCTGCAACCTCAGAGCCCTTGCGCCCCTGTCCAGGGTCCTGATTGGCAAGGAACCCATAGGAGCTCTCAGGGGTCTTTTTCCTTTTGTCTATGCCCTGGGGGCATCCTCCTGCACCAGACAGGAGGTGAGCATTTCCAGGCCTGTGTCCTTGGTCCTCTCTCCACTGAAGTTGTTGAATATTAGTCCCTGCCAAAATGTGCACATCATGAATCTTGAACCTAGAAATGTAACTTGGAAAAAGAGTCTTAGAGGCAATTAAGCTACAGATCTCAAGATGCAGTCACCTTGGATGTTCCCCATGGGTTCTGAATCTGGTGACAGGTGCTCCTGTCAGAGACTGTCAGGGGAGCCCGGACCTCGAGATGAGTCAGCAGAGGAGAAGGCCATGGGAAGAGTAGGATGGCCAGAAGCAATGTCAAAAGCCACCAGGTGTGGAAGAAGTAAGGAACAGTCTACTTCCTAGGGCCTTCAGAGGGAACAAAATGCAGTCCAAACACTGCATTTTGGACCAGAGAAGCAGTGGTTGCTGCAGCCCCTGGACACTCAGCCACAGCCCCGACAAGACCCCACTGTCCTTGTTTCTCTGGTAGGGTGTGGCCGAGCATCCTTCCATGCAGCAGCTACAGTCTCAGAATTCTCATGGTGAGCAGAAGCCCCACCTGGGGCTGGTCTTCCCACCCCCTCGTGCTAGGGCTCAGGGGGAAGGATAGAACACCAGGTTCTCGGGGTAGCTGCTTCCCTTCACTTTATAAACGTCTATTTCTCCAACTCCTTGGTCTCCTGTGAGAAGTTCTCTATTTCCTCCCATGTGGCCCAGGACCTCTCTCTATAGCCCGCCTTAAATTCTGTGTTAGGGTAACACTCTGGGGTATTCTATGAGATTGCTTTTGATATCTATAGGAAATCTCCAGAACACAGAGAAATCCACTTTCCTGTTACTTTTCGGGGATAGGGGGCCTGATTCTCTAGCACCTTCAACTTCTGTTTCTTTTCTTGAATGTACCCATTTTTAGTCTAGAATCCACTCTCCCCTCACAGCATTTCAGAGGAAGCTGAATCCAATTGCAGTTCTGCGGGACGGAACTGCCCCAACCCCTGCCGTGGAATCCCACCCTGCCCTCCATAGTGATGACTCTTCAGCCTGAGTCCCAACATAGCATGTACTGCTGGACACAGGAACAGGCCTGAGACCCAAGTCAGTATGTGAGATAGGAGCGAAACTTGCCGGGAGCTTGAGAGAAAGCATTATCTTCTGGGTGTGTAGCCTCATTATTAGCAGTTCAGAGGGAAGCCAGCTTAAGGATGAGGCCTCAAACAATGGGGACAGGGGGCCGCTGGAGTGAGGGTGCCCACCCATAATTTTAGCACTTGAGAGGCCGAGGGAGGAAGTTCTAAATCAACCCAGGCTACAGAGCAATCTCAAGGCCAGCTAGCATCAGATCACACACACACACACACACACACACACACACACACACACACACACACACACTGAGAGAGGGGGTGGGCAAGGGAACTATAGGCAGAGTTGCTGGATTCATCTAGCTTCGGAGGTCATCCTATCCTCACAGTCTGGTTAAGCAGGTCTGGCTGTCACTAGGTTTTGTTTGTTTTGTGCATTTGTTTGGGGGGGGGTGCATGGGTGTGCTATGGCACAAGTGTGGAGATCAGAGGACAACCTGTAAGAGGAGGCTCTGTCCTTCTACTATGTGAGTCCAGGGACCTAATTCAGGTTGCCAGACTTGGTGGCAAGTTCCTTTTCCCACTGAACTATAATGGGTAAAGATATTGCTAGCAATCCATGGAGGTTGCTTAAAGGACAAAGGAATTTATTAGATTTAAAAAAAAAAAAAAAAACCTCGTGATACAGAACAGAGGAATTATTGCAGGGTCCTGAAAGGCTGAGGCACAGTTCCACGCTGTTCTTTCACCTGATCTGTCTCCAGCATCCAAAACCACGAAGAAGTGAAGAGAGAGCCTCATACATGCATCCCAGGGGCATGTACTTCAAGGTCATAGGCAGGTGTAACAGTTACCTGCTACCTCACTAGGGGCAGCGTGTCAAGGTCCTAGCTAGAACAGCTACCCACTACAGAGCTGACATGCTGGCCCCTGTTGTTTTGAGGCAGGATCTTGCTATGTAGCTCTGGCTAGCCTTGAATTTGTATAGCAATCTCCCTGCTTCTGCTGCCCAAATGCTGGGATTACAGATGTGAGACACCCCAGCAGGTCATCACTGTTTAAGCCAGCGAGTGTTGGATTTATTTCTCATTACCGCAAAGCTTCCTGCCCAATATGCTTCTCAGCAAAGCCTGGTTCCCAAACCGTTCTCTTGCTATGGGTTTTGAGACCATTTTAAACTCAGAATCATTTTCCATTCCTCTCTCTATCATGGTCCTGTTTATCTGGATCCTCTCTGAGGCCAATGATACCTCTATTACTAGGAAGACAATTCCTTACACCAACTGGGAGGGAAACAGGCATTGCTATGTTTCAGATAGTTGTTGGCAATAGATGACGCCTATACAGAAATCGAGAAAAGACCCTCTAATACTGTCAATGGGGCTATCTCTAGGGAAGGGAATTTGGGGGAAAGGGTCTCCTCTAGAGGTTATATATCATGATACCATTTGAATTTTTAGCATAAAGTGCATTTGACATTTAAAATCCTCTGGATTAAAAAATCGATACAAGACAAACAGAGTCCCCTTGGTGCTTACTCTCCAGGCAGTTTATCTGCTAAAGGAAGAACTGGCTCAAAGCCAGGCATGGTGCAGACAACTATCATTTCAGTTCCTGGCTAAGGCAGAATTGTTGTTCAAGACTAGCCTGGTCTACATGAGCTCCAGGCTGCCCAGTGCTACTCAGTGAGACCCTGTCTCAAAAAGAAAGTCAAAAGAAAATGGAAGCTGGGTGTGGTGGCACACACCAGCAATTCCAGCACCTGAGACACAAAGACAGGAGGATGGAGAGTTAGTTCAAAGCCACCTTAGGCTACAGAACAAGTTTAAAGCCAACCTGTGCTGCATGAGACCCTGTTTCAACAGCAACAACAAAGAAACAGAAATGAGGATGAGGATGATAAGAACAAAGAGAAGGAAGAAGGGGGGAGAGAAAATGAGAATAAAAAAGTAACAATGTTTCTTTAAAATTTGGGTGGAGGGTTTCTCAAGAACTCCTAAACGTCCTAATCTTTGCTGGTCCAAAAGAATGAACATTCCCTGAAACAGGGAAACCTTATCAAAGGCTGGATGCAGCTCAATAATAGAGCGTTTGCCTAGTATGGCAAAGCCCTGGGTTCCCAATCCAGCACTTTAAAATGCCAAAGACAAAACAAAATGTAACCAAAGCTTTAAGGAATGACACCTAAAATGTGTCAACCTGGAAGTCAAGAGAGAGGCTGCAGCTCGCCCTCCCAAGGCCTGCCTGCCCCTCCCTCCCTCCCTCTCTCCCTCCCTCCCTCCTTCCTTTCCTCCTATCCCAGTCTGGGCAGAAGACTCTAGGGGATGTCTGTGTAGTCCTCTTAAGATCCAGCTCCTGGCTGGGCGGTGGTGGCACACACCTTTAATCCATCACTCAAGGAAGCAGAGCCAGACAGATCTCTGTGAATTCGAGGCCAGCCTGGTCTACAAAGTGAGATCTAGGAAAGGCGTAAAGCTACACAGAGAAAGCCTGTCTCGAAAAAGCAAAAAAAAAAAAAAAAAAAAAAAATCCAGCTCCTTCTCACACCCTTCAGGGGCTGGGATGAACACTCTGGAGCCCTGCACCCACTTAGACAAAGCTGAAGACGCTCAGCATCTCCAGAGGGGTTCGCAGGCTCTGAGGACTGGAGTCCACAGCCCAAGACACCAGGGCTCTGAGTACCTGCTCTGCTACCAGCATCCTCTCTGGCCTTAGGTTCAGGGTCCTTTTCAGCTTAGCCCGGGGAGCTACAGGCAGGCTGCTCTGGCATCCCACAAGGGAAGTGGCAGAGCTCTGCACCCCACACACATAAGCCTGGAGAGGCTCTCAGCTCAGAGCTGGAGCCAGAAGACCCGAGTCTCGATCCATCACTGCAGCAGGGCTGGGCTGGGCTGGCTGGCTGGGCCCGAGGGGCCGGCTCACTGTTTTACCTGGTCTTCTATTCTTCTCGCCTACTGACAGACTCGTTCCCCATTAGGATCCAGAACCCTCTGCAACCCCTGAGCCTCCTCATCCCACACACCTGCCTAAATGGGGGGCAACTGATGACATGTGGGCCCCATATTGCTTCTGCACCTTGCCCTAGGCCACAGGTACTGACCTTGTGCTAAATACAGCGATGGAAAGGCTGTCCTAGGTCCAAGTCCCAGGTAGCTTCACAGAACAGACAAACAGACATTCAGACAAGAGCTACAGTCCACCCTGGGCCACAAAGTAGCACATGGACAGTGCTCGGCACTGGCTGAATTGCATCAGACCTTGTACCCACCAAGTGACGTTCCCACAAGGGAACTGCTTAGACGCTTCGATGAGCTATGGCATTTCTCAGCATTGCCTGCTGGAGGAAGCCCTCTAGGAGAAGCTACTCTACACACCAGCCCCTGCTCCCAGGCTCAGTAAAGCACTTAAAGTCATCTCGCAATGCAGAGATACTTATGTCCCCAGCTGCCTGTCCGCCAGGCCCATGAGCTCTTAGAAGAAGAGGCCTTGTCTATGTTCTCAGGCGTCCCCAGCCACTAGAACACTGTGAGGCCTAGAACAGACGTCTGGATTCAGTGTCTCTCAATGAAAGGTGGCCGCAGATGGCAGCTGATACCCTTTCCTTCTATCATCCAGCCAAGCAGCCCCCAAGTGGTGGAGACACTGCCTCTGTCCCGGTTCTGACTCCATTCATCCTCTCTCTCTCCATGAAGCCCTTGCTTGGTGTCTGTCTCCTAGTCTGTCATGCCTTGTTAACTCAACCTCAAGTGCCCCTTCCTCTGTGAGGCCTACTCACATCCCTCTGTGGTCACATGGCCTATTCCTCCATCACAGCGCCAACCATTTGGCTGCAGTTATTTGCTGATATGTCTGTGCCCCCCCCCACCTCCCTCTCCAGCCCACCCCTCCCCCACTCTTAAAGAGAAAGTCTTTAGAGACAGCCAGGGATAGTTTTTCTCTGGGTCCCAAGGGTTCCCACAGAGGGTAAGACTAACCACACATTCAAAGCTTAAGATGGTCAGAATGGACAGAAGCGTGAGCGGGGCAGTGAAGAAATGAAGGAGTGAATGAATGAATGAGTCTATTATGGAATGGGGTAAAGTAGCATACAGATGTATGAATGAGCAAGAAGTTACTGAGTGAATGAGTCATGGCCCAACAGAGGAGGGGGGGGAGCAAAGGAGGCTTCCCAGCTTTCTCCAGCAGCCCTGGCATCAGCAAGCCCGCCACCCGCAGCCCTAAGCCTGAGCTGTGTGCCAACCAGCCTGTGATGCCTCCTGCCTGAGCCAGCTCCCATCACTGCTGTTCAGCACACGCTCTCTGATGCTGGCCAGACCCTGAGCCGGGCAATGAATCAGACAGGCCCCTGCCCTGGGGCTCCTGGGATCGGGGGCAGACAGTCAGCCTCATAAATAAACTGAATGCCATGCTGGGCAGACATGTGCTCCAGCATGATGGTGAGCTCAGGGTTGGTCCAGAGCCTACAGCAGGGCAGAGCTGTGCTGCTGTGGAGAGCTGGGAGCAGTACAGGAGGGGGTTGGGAGAGAGGGGAAGGGTAGAGAAAAGGCATGGGGCAGCGGGGAGCAAGGGCCAGCCGCTGCAGACAACGTGGCTGCTGTTGCATGGGAGGCATGGGAGATGATGTGTCTGGGGGTGAGGGCTGCCACCAGATGCTGGGTGCGGGAGTTGGAGTTGGCTGAATTAGACAGGAACCATAGCGTGAGTGCGACGGAGTGGATACACAAGGACAGTGGCTGTGGTCCTATGTCGGGGAGGAAGACCAAGGCTCTAAGGAAACGTTACAGGGACCAGTTCAAAGAGCTGCTAGGGTGCACGGGGCTGGGTCCTGTCCCACATCTGTCCTTGAAGAAGTCATTACCCTCCTCTTCCTGGTGCCTACTGCTAGCTCCCCAAGTTACTTGGGGCTCCAGCCTAGAGCTGTTTAGAGGCACTTAGAAGTAGGATGCTTATAGCTGAGTCTGACTGTGGGGAATCTAGGGTTCCTAAAGCAAATCAGAGACTTCAGAGTTTGACAAAAAACCTCCAGGTTAGGGAGGCTGGTGCCAGGAAGGCTGATAAAAGCCCTGCAAACACAGATGGCTTGCTCCTGTCCCAAGAATCAGCAGCACTGTGCTGAGTAGCCTTGACCAGAGATGACCAGACTGGGAATCCTAATTGTAAAAAAAATAAGAAGTATCCCGACATAATACAGATGTGCTTCAATGGGTCTGGAGCTGGGCTGAATGCTCCTCACCCATGTGCTCATAGGATCTGTACCTGCTCCACAGATGAGGAAACTGAGGATGATGGACAGACTTGCCCAGCATCCCACAGCTGGGTAGGAGGAGGGCTTCCAACCCAGGCAGGCAGGCTTTTGGTTGTACCATCCATGGCCTCCTACAGCTTCTATAGTTCGGGCAGTCAAGGAACATGGACTGGGGACTCTACCCTGAAGGGCAAAAGACTCTTCCCTCTCCACTTATGTGGGGTTTTGGGGCTCCTTGGCTGCAAAATAGGCACTTGGCAGCCAGAGAGCTCAGTTTGTAAGCGATGTGGTGGGCAGGCAGGAAGCAGATCCTAGGGACAGAGGGCCTTTGTCTGCCTGCAGATGGGCAGGCAGGCCTGGGCTGTGTGGCCAAGCCCAGGGGCCAGCCGGGTGCAAACTCATTAGCCAGCTACTGAAGCTGCCAAGGAGACAGAGCAATTAGAGGGCCCAGTCTGAGCCAGGAAGTGAAGCCACCCTGCAAGAACTACTGCCCTCCTGCTCTCACTGTAGGGGGCTGGAAGAGGGGTAAGCAGCTCCCTCCTGGCTGACTGACCTTACCGCGCGCTGGTGGACACAACCCACATCTCATTTCTGCAACATTCTTCGGAGTAGGAATCACAAACTCAGTTGTGTTTACATTAATCATCCCACCCATCCATTAAGTGCACAGGTTTTATTAAGTACCTGCTACGCTGAGTACTGAAATAGATCCTGGGGATACTGAGGGAGAAAAGCAGATAAATTCCTGCTCAGGAAGCACTGAGGGGGGAGGGGGAACAGAACAGAACAGGCACAAACAAGATCAAGGAGAGCAGGAAGGGAGCTTAGAAAGCCCTAACAGTTCAGAGCAGGGATTGGGGGTCAGAGTAGGGAATCGACTTGTCCAAGGTCACACAGCTGGTAACTGAAGGAGTCGGACTTTGGTCTGGGATCTGCCAGACTTCAGACATCACCCCCATTCATCTCCTGGAGACCCCTCTGTGCTGGGGCCCATTGTACCTATTGTAACATTATGATAGTGTCACTAACTCCTACTTGTGGGGTCCTCAAGATGTAGGTGGGCTAGTCATCTCCATTTCCTAAGTGAGGGAACTGAAGCTAAGAAGAAAAGCCGGAATAAGCCGATGGTCCCAGAAAGGAGGGCTAGAGTGGACCTGAACCAGAGATAGGCTTGGTTTGGTTTTGTTTTCTCATTCCCAAGTCTACGTCTTCTGCCACACGTGGACCTTCCTGACTCAGCATGAGGAGGTCTTGGTAGACATTTATGGGAGGATTATTGATCAGTCATGTTTCCTTGGTCAAGGTTTCTTTCCTTCATGTTTTCCCTTCCTATTAGGAAAAAAAAAAAAAGTAACTGCCAGGCCAGCTCCGGAATCCCCCAAGTTCCTTCTACTTAATCAGTGTCCCCTAAGGCACGCTGTGACCTCAGGAGACAGATAAAGGAGACTCCACATCATCTCAGCTCAGTGAGTAAGAAAGTCATCTAACTCAAGGCAGACTGGTTAGGGAGAGCATTATAGCGCACACAATAGAAATAAATGTGTGGACGGGAAAGGCGAAGGGCCTGCCTGACATCACTCAGGATGCAGAGAGCCCCAGGGGACTTTTTGAGATAGGTTCTCATTTGGCTTTTGTTTTGAAATGGGGTCTTATGTAGCCAAGGCTAGCTTCAAATCTCTATATAGCCAAAGATGACCTTCTGGTCCTGGCCTCTACCTACAAATGCCAGATTGCTGGTATATGTCACTACATCCATTTCATCCATTTCTCTGTGTGTCTCTGTCTCTGTCTCTGTCTCTGTCTCTCTCTCTCTCTCTCTCTCTCTCTCTCTCTCTCTCTCTCCTCCTTTTGAAACATATTCTTATTATGTAATGTAAGCTGGCCTTGAACTCTCTACACAGCCCAGGTTGGAATCAGACTCACACCCTCCTGCTTCCCTGTCTAAGAGTTCAGATGACAGGTACAGGCCACGATGCACACCTGGATCCCACATCCCTCCACTTACTTCCAACTTCTGCTACCTGGAGACCTTGTGCCATAGTAGCTCTGTCCCTTCCAGCTCTTGGGTTCTAGTTAGGCCTCCCAGAAGAGAAGCTGGAGCGGGCCCAACTCTATCTGGGCCACCAATAAAGGCTGTGTGACCTTGCATGCAGCTCCTCCCTCCCTCAGCCTGGATTTCCCTATTGATTAACCGGGGAAGCTGGATCAGAGCAAGCCGGAGCCATAATAAAAGGTAGAGTTTATGAGCACTTTCTTCATGAGCGGCAACAATCCCCTGAGACAGGCAATGACATTATCCTTGATGGACAGATAAGCACCATAGGCTTAAAGAGGTGGAGTTCTTACCCAAGGCCACATAATAGAATTGGCCGGGTAGGAGCCACACCCAGGACTACTTGACTGTGCTCCAAAAAAAAAAAAAAAAAAAAAAAAAAAGCTGCTGACTTGCATATACAGCCAATGCCCTTTGACCTGCACAGCAATCACTGTGGGACTCTTTATCTGTAGGAAATAATCCAGATGTTCATGGCAGCCATATTTACAACATGACAGATAACCGTGGGCCCAGCCCCAGGGCCCTCCTTGTTTTCTTTAGAAGTCCGGCAGCTTCAGGTAAACTGTGCTTTATTGAGTACCAGCTTCGCTAGCACACTTCTATAACCCCTAGCCAAGCCTATGAATCAAGACCCATTTCCCCCATTCCTAGACCAAGCGAAAACTTCAAGATTCAGAGAGCTGAGGGCACACAGCTTATGACAGGTAAGTCCTCATCCCCTGCTAATCCCAAGATAGGAATGGGGACTGTGTTACACCGAGGGAAAGAGATATTGGTGTCCCCCGCCCCACCCTCAGGCTGACAAGTGAGAGAACTGGGGCTTGATCTCAGGTCTGTAACCCCAAAACGCTGCTTCTGAGAAACGCTGCTAGACTTGGTTTTACATCTATGAAATGGGGATGCTGCCTTTACCTTAACCATGGTGGTTAAGGGTAGGGTTAAGTGGGAGGCTGGAGGCTGTGACTGAGTGGTCCACAGTGTCGGGGGCAGGGCCTGGGTCTGCTGAACGGAGTGATGCTTGTCTTTCTGATGGGTTTGTTATTGTGAGACCATGGCCTTCTTTTCTGTCTTCTGCACCCCTCCCTTACCCCTATCTGTTTTCTCCCATGATTGACAGAGCGTAAAAACTGCCACTGGAAAGCTAGGAAGTTGCCTGTATCTTGAACTTGAACTTCCCAACCTCTAGAACTGTGGGCAAAAATAAGCCTCTTTCTTTTATAAATTTGCCAGCCCGAGGTATGCTGTTCCAGCAACAGAAAACAGACAGAGACATCGGCCAGCAGCACCAGATAAGCAGAAAACGCCCACCTAGTCTAACCCATGGAAAGAGACTTTAGAGAAAATGGGTTGGGAGAGAGCTAGAGAAGTGGATGTGGCTGGGTGGCAATCTCCGAGGCATTGGTTGGCCAGCAATGCCATTGGCTATCTTCTGGCCTCCTGGGTGCTGTCTCTGTGACTATGTATGTTGACTGGACCCTACACTGATCTGTGGGCCAGCCCTTCATCTGGTTAAACCAGTCACCGTAACACACACACACACACACACACACACACACACACACACACACACACACACACACACACACACACATTCACAGACACAGGTTGACCACCCAGGAAGGGTCAGGGGTGTTTGCTGTGTGAAGATCCATTCAGTCTTTCAGAAGCTGAGCTGAGGAGCTGGTGATGATCATGGAGTCTCCTGTCCCACTCCAAGTGGGCTGGATGGACTTGTCAGGGTCACCCAGAGAATGAAATCAGCAACAAACCTGGGATCCTGGTGTCCTGTCTCTAGGATTCAGAACACAGTTGGCCTGAGTTCAGGGGCTCACGACCCCTGGATGGCCCCATGGCATGAGGCCAACCTCACAAGGCTAAGATAATTAACTTAGTAGGTGTTACCATGCCTGGGAAGAAACCAGTGTGGAGCTGGAGAGATGGCTCAGCCGTGAAGAGCACTGACTGCTCTTTGCAGAGGGCCAGGTATCAGTTCCTAGTACCCATGCCGGGTAGTTCACAACCACCTGTAACTCCAGCTCCAGAAGAGCTGATGCCCTCTTCTGGATTCCTTGTGTACAGGAGGTGTTAGTGTAGCCACTCAGTTACACACACACACACATTTTAAAAATGTAAGTAAATATTTAAAAATAAATAGAAATGAAAAGAACCCGTTGTAAATGTGGGGTGAGAGTAGGCTCTGGGGAGCTGTGGGAGATGATAGGTTCTGGAGAGGTGGAGGCCAATGCAAGCTCCAAGTAGCCCAGAGTCTGGAGAACAAGTGTCAGGGAGACAAGTATTTCCTTGAAGCAGAGGTAGGGGCAACCAGGTGACCCATTGACCTACCTTAGCAGAGAAACGAAACCCCAGACCCAGAGAAGCCAAGACAGCTGCAGGCCAAGGCTTTCGCAAGCTCCCAGCTGCAGCCAAGACAGATCAGTTAGTGAACAGACAGCAAAATCCCAGAAACAACCCCCCCACAGACATGTCCCAGCCCATCACTCCAATGGGTGCAAAGCTGCGCCTGCCAGATCTCCTGCCCCTTCCCAAGGACGGAGGCAACTGAAGCCTCAGACTTGGAGAGGCCAGTGACTCCCTCAGGCCAGTCCTCATCCTTCCCACAGGTAAACTTACCAACAGACTCTCTTCAGCTTTCACTTCTCACTCTCCTTCCTTGATGAACTCCAGCCTTACCTGGGCACTGGCTGGTTTTGTGTG